>NT_177421.1:12613-81099 GCF_000188095.3 Bombus impatiens
AACGCCGAGCCGTGAGCCAACGGAAAAATGGGTGGAAAAGTTGTACGGTGTATGATCGGACGATTATTGGCCTGGCGGCCCGTTGTCAAAGCCTGAAAGGTACGTTTCTCATTCTGTTTACACTCGTAGACGCCTTCACCGGAAAACGGGAGCGGCTTTTTAGGAAGAAGTGACAAAGAAAAGGATCGATAATTGATTCGAGCGATATTGGAAATTTTACAGGTGTATTTTTTTTATTACTTTCCGTATTTAGTGTATTTGTATTTTGCACTTTCCTATTTTTAGAAAAACTATATTGGATAGCTCAGTTTCGATATCGATGGAATATGAAGTTACACCATATTTTGTGCAACTTTCTGCTATCGTATGTATTTAATGTATTTGTATTTTTCGTTAGTTTGTTTCCCTCTTTTTTTCGAAAAAAAGAATATTGGAGAGCGCAGGAAGCGTAGAAACACCAGTACCTTATATTTACTTATTTTTGAAGATCAGTTTCATCGTCGGTGATACAACACGAAATTGCACCACACTTCGTGAGACTACGAACGCAGAATTGTTAAACGAGCTCGGTAGCGTTAAACTTTTCGTAATTTAATATTCACCGCTAATTTTAATGGTTTCTTAATCGACTTTAATATGATGTTGTTTAAAGCCAGCGCAGATGCAGATTCTCTTGTTTCGCTGGTATACATTTATTTTTAGTGGTCTACCTGTAGAACCCCCGCGTAATTTTAACTTTCGCAGAGTTCTGTTTACGGAAACCGTGGAAATATATGGAATATTAAACGACATCAAAAATATTTGAGAATATAAAATGGGAAAATAAATTTTAGACCGATCATCGGTCGGCTGTTTGATGTTTCGTGATACGATGATATTTTTGATTAATGGAAAGAAGAAAAATTGCGGCAAGACAAAACGACGAAAGACGCGGCGATTCGAAAAATGTAAATATCGTGAAATTTCGTTGTAGCTCGATTTGACTACTAGTCGCATGTTTAAAAGATAAATGGAGTCTTTAAATAAGCGAGTGTTCCGCTTCTGTTCGCATTGGTTCTCGCGAAACAATGTTGTTTGCACGGTAATTCGTAACGAGAGCTATTTATATTTCGACGCTCACAAACGTGAGATGCAATGAAAGCCGAGTCGAATTATACTGGAGATTGGTATCAGTCGCGTAAAGCTACGTGATCGTATTTCAAAGACGAACATGTTCGAACGAGAGAGAAAGGAGATATAAATTGTTCAAATACACAGCTTCCGTGTACTCGGATGAAAAGCAGAAATTCTGGTAATGAATCTTTCTCGGCAAATGGAAAAATAAAGATACATGAAAGTAGGGGCGGGGGGAGGCTTATATCGAACACGATGCGGTTCACGGTGCTTAATTAAAGATAAAAGAGTATTCCTAGAAATTTATTTGCGGATGAAGCTGCGAAATTAATATCAATCTTGCATTCCTGGTAACCCGTAATTATTTGTAACGGTTTTTAAATATAGATGACCTAATTAGGTATATTTTGTAACGTTTTGAAGTAAATAAAAAGCTCCGGTGAGGTGCAGTGGGGATATAGAGTGTAAAAATTCTACACTACGCTGTTAGTTATTATTTCCAGCCTGGCTGTTTCACTCTCGGGATGAGCTGGAGCAAATGTACGTAATGGCTTCCCTTCCTTCCCTTTTCATCCCTGCACACCTTCTATGCTTCCTTTTCTTCCTTCCCTTTTCTTTCCTTCCTTACTTTCTTTCTTTCTTCGCTTTCCTTCCATTTAACTCCCATTCATCGCTTCCCATTCTGTTTCCTTCCACCCATTTCTCATCTTCTCTCTCTCTCTCTCTCCCTCTCTCTCTCCTTTTCCTTCCTTTCAATTTATTTCCACCCCTCCATTTCGCTTTCTCTTTTCTCGCATAAACATTTTAGTGTATCACATAGTAGCAACTCCTTATCAATAAACTTTACAACGTGTCCATTTGGAAATACATATAAGAAAATGTCGCACGTATTTGTCAGACAAAGAGCGATCATTCAGCAACGATTATTGAAAAAAATAATTCTGCGTTAAAAAAACAACAAAGTGCAGTGGGGAAACATAAAGTGAGCTAATTAAAAATGGTCGCAAAAACGCGCCGAACGAAGAGACGCCTCTAGCGTTGATCGTTAATTTGAAATTGCATTTTATTTTCTTTTTTTTTCTCTATTTTGGACAAAAAACCGGTGTGAAAGGGTTGAACGATTTCCGCGACTGAATCCTCGTAGCTATGGGGGCAAAATTGAAAGAGGTAAAAAGCGAGCTGCAATCAGTAAAACGGGCAAGTACAACAATTCTACCGGAAAATGTACTCACCGAAGCAGCGACGATTCGTGGCAAAACAAACGCAAGCGCGGAAAATGCCGACGAAAATAAAAGGACGTGCGCCATTTTCAGAGCGTTTTTCCGAGTAACTTCCCGGGTAAGCGGTTCTCTTCAATAATTTACACCGGTCGGCCGTTGTTTGCCACAATCTCTCCGTGTAACAATAGTGTAAAACCAAGCCCGGCTCCCTGCCATCGCCTCTCACCCTCGCTCCCTCGCGAGCAAGCAAGCGAGAAATTTAAGTCGGGATTCTCCGCTGCTACTTATGCGCCGCAAGAACAACGCAAAGAGCAGCCAAGCCGCCCGTAATATATCCTCGGACCTCTCGTTTTACGGATCCTCCCTCCGCGCAACCATCCCACGACATCCTTGGAAACATTTGCACCGGGAGGACAAAACGATTTCGACTTAACGCCGTCGAGAAAATGGAAGCAACCTTTCTTCATACTTTTATTTTACTCCAGTTGCACCGATTCTCTGTTATCAATTTCTGATCAAGGAATATTTTACATCAGGTTATAAAAGAAAAATATTGATATATCTTGACGATTTTAAAATGCTATTGGTATCGAAGATATCGTGTGAAGATTACGGAGAAAGGATATGATTAAGTACGATGTCGTTGGTGTTCTGATTTTGATGTCATTCGGCGGTTAAAAGAACGTGTCATAATGTAACATAGTTAGAAAAAGGGATCGACAACCTGTCCGAACCAAAGACGCGAGGTGAATATTAAACGTATCGATTCGTTTAATAAAGAGACGAGTACAGATACAGAAATAGTGTACACTGGTCGTAATCGTCGCTTGCTCGAAACAATTCAACTCCTCTACTCGCTAATTACTCTACTATTGAACTGTCCTAGAGAGCATGTTCGTCTACTTATAACTACAGTTGTTATTATGAAAAGCACAAATGTAACTCTGGTTGACGATCACAAATAATGGCAATAATATTTTGTTCGCAAACCAAAACGTTTTGGATTGTTAGCAAACCAAAACGTTGGTATTCCAAGGCACAATAATATGAGTCTCTCTCGATCCAAATCTTCCGTTGATTCAGGTACCGCTACAGGCATAAGACTCTTAGCAATAGAAGATGAAACGATGAAGCTTTGTCAAAAGGTTAATGGCATATTTGATATCTAAAGCACGGCAATCAATACTTTTGAGACCAATACCTTACGAGAGAATTGAAACAAAAGATTTTTCACGTAAATATCTTTCCACATTTGAATTTCATAGAAAGATCGATGCGATTCATTTTGTAAGATATTGAATCTTAAAATTTATCTTATATTTACGATGAGGTCTTCATTTATTAATAATGCATTAATTTATCATATCATAGAAATTATTTGTGGAAGGGATAAGCTAATCGAGCATTATTTTCAAACCGAGGGAAAAATTGAGCGCCCCTCTATTTCCATAAGATCGTTCCGCGTAAAATTGAGTCCGGGGGTTAGTCTAATTATTTTTCATGAAATTCATGCGGAGTCATGAAATTCAGCGTGCGATAGTGGTGTCGGAACGTCAACGACATATATCTTATGAATCACGGCAGGAATTATATCCGGATTTACATAGAGATGGTTATTCTCGATTTGCACCCCGCCACGCTCGATTTCCCTAGCCAATAATTCACTGACGCGCTTAAGGCTCTAAGCCTCCGTAAACGTATTTTCCTAGCCGATATGTCGCTGAATAATTTTCTTGTCGTTCCAGCCCGGGAACCCTGAATAGTCGATCGCTTATCATAGCTTAACGAGAGGGCTCGTGGTCGACACGCGGCGTTAGCCTAACGCGAAAAATAATGAAACCGCTTATCCCGATACACCATCTCCGTGGGAGATTGTTGGCTTTGGATGAAACCAGTTATTACACCATGAAAACTCGACGGTACTCTAGGAAGCAATCTAGATAAATCGTAGACATATGTACAACCCTGTTTGTAAATGTTGGAACACTTATGAGAAGCTAAGTTTACCAGAATAATATCTAAGAAATTATTAATATATTGTCTGAAATGCAAAAGTATATTCGGTATTGCAATAACTTTCTCAATTTCTTTTCATCTATAGTATATGCTGCATCTCTCGATAACCGTTTCAATTAATCTCGGCATATCATTAGCTTCTTTATTATATTTAAGCGTCTCGCAAACTCGTCCAACTCTAACTTTTATTAATTTCTTAATCTCGTTTCGAATAAACTGCTGAAATTCATTGTTAAGTTTCGTATGAGAGCAGCAGGTGTCCAAATGCTTACGAACGATAGTGTACAATGGTAATTCCATTAGCAATAAACTTTTAACGAATACGCGATGTTCTTCCAAAGTTTCTTTCTAATTGACCGTCGAGCATTCAGAAAGTATCGCAACCCTCTTAATGACGCGGGCCAATTAAAATGCCAGGTGACGCTTCTGATTTTCTCTCGAGTTATTTAACTCTTTTACGGCCGGCGTTCCTACGTAGTGAATTCCTCGAATATTTCAAACATTTTCCCAACATTTTCCTTGACTTCGCAGAGGGGGACTTTCATCCCCTCTTTTACCGGGTGTTTGCAACAGTCTCTACCCCGGAAAGCAAACGTACTCACTGCTTGCTCTTCAAATCCTGCTAATGGTTCGAAAAACCACATTCCTTCTCTTGGTGCTATTTAAAAAAAGAGCCCCGTTGTCGCGACGAAAAATCCAGAAGGATCGAATAGGAAATCAACGTTAGAGCGTGCGTTCGAACACGTTGCCCATTTTCGAACGCATTGATCGTACTGGCTGTTTTATGTCAGTTCAAATACCACACGTCCCGAGTATTTTCTCGATAAATATTTGAAAGAGACTGTAAATGCAACTGTACGGCCGATAATATTCGTGACACTATGATTTCCTCCTATAGACAGGTACTCTCTCTTTTATAAGCGTTAGAAAAATTACAGAAAGCGGAGTCAACTTCAGATACGGTCTGTGCAATTTTGTGCTGTACATCACAGTTGTGAAAGGAAGAATTATATTAACTGCAATACAAATTTCTTATATTTCGAGTTAAAACAAGAAAACAAAAAAGGTTCCACCTGTCAACCACTACTGGAACTATCAAAGAAATAAAACTAATTACGTAGTTCTGTACTACATCATAATTGTGAGACAAAATGTTGTACGACTCGAATATTTCAAGTCTAAGGGAAAGAAAAGCCTCTTAACCGCCATCGGAACTACCAAAGAAATAAAACAATCTATCGCTCCGTTTCTACAGTCAAACAACGCCGCAAAAAGAAATAGAAAGGCTTTAAAACGAAAAAGAAGGAAAGGGCGGATCGTTGGCCTCTAGAGAGGCGTCTACACGAACTTGAGAATATTCCGTGACCCTCGAACGACCAGGTCTGGGTTGAATAATTCAAGCGGAGCCGGAGGTCCGGCATTGATTAAAAGGCAGGCTCTCGTCCAGCTGGTGGCGAGCTCGATTCTCGTCAAGAGCGCGGAAAACGCTGTGAGTATGTCGACCGGTTGGTTGATTAAGGAGCATGAGACTTGTCCCAAGTACTAGCATTGGTGAAGAGCGTGCATCTGCCAGGGTTCGCCGATTAACAAGCGCGATAACACAACAATTCCCTGATCGCGCCCGCATCCTCCGTCGCTTCGTCACCAGATAGCTACCGGACCAGTCTCTCTACCCGTAAAACGTACGATATCCACGAGCTGATTTGCCGGTCAAGTAATTGGTCGAGTTACAGGTGTATGAGAAGGAGGGAAATTAGGGGGCGAAGAAATGTATTTTGTATTTGGAAGGTTGGGACAGCCATTTGTTGAATGTTCGTTTGGCTAAAACCAAGCGAGAGTTGTTGGGGGATGATTTTCAAAAGAGGGTTGTTTGTCAAGCATAATACGCCTGCAGGTGGATGGAAATTTTACGGAGCGTAGAAGGCTTGTTTGCGGGGATGTGATTGATCGTTGACCACTCCCTTTACCTCGTTTCGCGTTTGTTCTTGAGAGAACGCGTCTATCGCGTGATTTTCCACGCTGCTTTAAAACAGTTTTTCAACTATTGCCACTTATTTTTTGCTGCAACGTTTTTTGTTAACGAACCATTAATTTTTAGTAATGTCCGGGTATATGACAAGTATGGTAAATTTGTAAAAAGTAACGTATGCATGTAATTTACGTTATTTTTCTCTGTAATTTAATGTATGCACAACGGTTAACCAACGTGGCTTCTCGTTTAACTCGCATAAATACGAACTAAAATCAGATATCAGCGACCAATTCGGGACAATAGACCGCTCCGGATAAAAGGCCATATTCGACCCAGACAGTGGCCATATCCGTGCAGTGCCGTATTAGTTTGACTAATTCAAATACGAAGAACAAGCTTGTAACTTGTTTGATTCCAAACAACGAGAGAGGTTGCTATACTATGTGATTCTCTATCTTAGGAACGTGAGCGAAAGGAGATCTCTTGGTAAAAGGAATAAGATCCGTCTGGCTAACCTTTTAATTTGATCCTCCGGTCGAAACACGCGTTACGAGGAGTACGATACCACAAAGAAAAATCAAGACAAAAGAACACACCGTTCCGAGATTTATCCGGAGACCTCGTAAAGCTCGATTTCGCTCTACATTACGAAACGATTGCTCTCCAAATAAAAGAAAGGAAAAAGGAGACGTAAGGTATGTACGACTTAAACGAGGTCTCAATCGCCATTTAAAGCCGAACTTAGCCTCTTGTTCTTTGAGAGAATGTATGGGTACTTCTAGATGGCTACAAACTGAATGTAGCACGTGTAAAAATAAGAATCTTTCTATTTTCATTTCCATCCTGTCATAGTTTGTCGCTTTAATAGTTTCAAATTTAATACGGTTTGACGACGATCGAGAGAAAGTTTAAAATTGATGCTAGTAATTTTCGTAGTAGACACTTTTTATTCATATAGGTAATAATTGAGAATCCTTCTGATGAAAGAATAAAGATATGATGAACATATAATACAGATACTATCTTTTAGTCAAATCATTTGGCTTATGTAGCCATTTTCTAGGAAGTTCCACAACTGTCTGCATACATTAATAGCTTTCGTCAAATATAACTGTATTTTGTAAAGATTATAACTTTCTTCGTACTACTTGTAAACATTCTTTCGTGCCACGCTGTAAGTCAATAACTTGGTTAGTGATTTGCTCGACGAACACGAAAAATTCGCCGAATTGCCTGTGACAAGGTCGCTTGAAGGAATTCTCCAAGTAATTTCCACGCTAATCACCCATACCATCGACTTTCTTCAGGAACGATACCGATAATGTCAGAAATTCAGCAAAGAAACAAATGAAGCTTTTTTGGTTGTAATAAGAAGATTGTCTCCTCGAACGTCTGCGTCGAAATGCAATCGGAATGGCGAGAACTGGCTGGACGATATCGAAGCTGTGACTCGAATAGCAAAAAAATTCATCCAACAAAAAGAAGTACGAGGAAACGAAGTGGCCGCGCAAGTAAAAACAGAATGTTTTTCGATACGAATTTTCTGAGAAGGAGCAACAATGTAAAATTGTTTCGGATAAAAATTTCTATCGCAGAGTTCAATCCTAGATATAATACGCGATCTTCCTTAGGGATATGAACCCATAAATGTACCATTGTAAATGGTGATTATTAAACAGGAAATAAATTCCTTTCATTTTGAGACGAACTTGTGCCCGATTACCGAAAGTTGGCCAATTAATCGTGGAGGAATTTAATATCGCTTGGAAGAGGAAGGATTCATTGATGACCTCGTTAGGTACGACAGTTTTAATAACCGGGCATAAACATTCGGCACGTACGGTGTGCATTAATGACCGTGGAGGGGCGTTTATGGTGATCTTGAATTACACCTTGCGTCTTAATTGAACGGAACTTTAATTACGATTTACGTTCTCGCAAAGTTCCCGGAGCTGTAGTTTCTCTCGCAGAATAAAGTCGTAAGCAAATTACGCCAAGATTTACAACCCAGCTTTTCCACCAGATATCAACGAAATTATTTATCGAAATCTTCCTGATCCATCGCGACTTTAAACGTATGTAAAATCTAAAAACAGAAACAAACTGCTTGGATTGGAAAATGCAGAAACTACTGGCCTCTTATCACCGTCCGATAATTTGTTGGACGAATCGTGCAATTTAATTCGTTAACGAATTCAGAAAGAATGATCCGAGGAATAAGCAGAACACGGAGCAAGAGTTAAAATTTCAAACACTAAAGCGCTTCTGTACGTACGATTATTCGAAAAGGGGATGTAATCGAGGGATTAACGATCAAATTTAATCCCGGCGTGAATGAGAGGCTATTCTTGGAGGAATTAAAGTGCACGGTGTTCCCCACATTTTTCCGTGCAGTCGATTGAAACCGAGTCGAGCAAATACGAACCATTATCGTGGCAGAGAAAAGGCAGGCCGCATACTCGTTCCGCGATCTCCATTTCCATCCGGCGTTGTATCGTACACGTAAAACTCGTTTGGCGTCGGCGTAACATCGTCCGGGAAAACACCGTCCGCTCTCTACGTTCAAAAGAAAATCATCGTCTGTGAATCGAACCGTTCAACTGGGCCAACATGAAAATTGATTCCCCTTCCGGTTAACCTCGTCACCTGTTTCGCCAACCAACCTATACCGGATCTCCTCCAGACGATCAGCGGCTAATTATTTCGAGGATCTATACACGGGCTCGCGAAAGTATTCGAACTATGCTACTGTCAAATTGATTGTACGAAGCAAATTTAATAAAGTTCGATATCGACGTGAAATTGGATATCGGCGTGTATTGAATCCTGTATTTAATTGCAAGCCAAGTTGACTGTAGGTTTTTTCGTTTCGTATTCAACATGGTTGAAAAAGTGTGTCGAAATGATGGCTTTTGGCAGTGAATTGTGCCCAGCAAAAATTCCAGAAGCTTGAAGAGAAAGAAGTATGGGAAATCACGAAATAAAGCGTTGGAACTAGGAAATAACATTATAAATCTAACAAGGAAATAACAAGAACTGCAAAATCACGAATAAGTTGGCTGGATAAGCGTTCGATGTTTCAGGTTGATGGTACAACATCTGCAAAAGAATATGAATACTTGGCCCTTGCGAGTAATGTTTCTATTATATCTTACTTTATAAATTCTTTTAATATGTTTTTTAATATTAAACTTGTACAATTTATTTCAATAAATTTTATTATAGTACCCTTGCATATTCTTACAATTTCGCGAGTGAAAGTCGTAATAATTTAAAGTAAAACATTTGAAACGTAAGAAATTGCTGCATCAAGAACATAATTTCTTGATTAATTGTTCGAAAACAAAAGATCATGCGCTCAAATCGTTTTGGGGCTGCTTTATCATCAACCTAAAGTATCGAATGTGAATACAGGCAAATCGTCCAAAATTACCCAGTTCTTGTCATCTCGTATAACGTCTCAAAAATAAAATCGGAAGTGAAAGTAGATTTCCACTGAAATATTTTAACAAATGATACTGTTAAGGAAATTCGAGGATTTGGAAATACAAATAATTGACTATATTTCACACTCAACAGCTATACATCTATATTACACTCTGAAGAACGTCTTGCACGCACGCTTATCGCCAACCGACTATTCTAGATTCTTCTAACATCTGGCAACAGTCTTTTGTCTCCACTAAGACCTGGACGCCCTCTGACCCTTACACACACTCTCATGTACAGTGTAAATGTATCACTTCCCTAACAGATACCTTATGACGATGATAGTATTTGTTGAGTGTTTTATATGACAGTGAGATATATGTATTTGAGATCCTGTTCTCCTTGATATTTTTCGAGCCGCGCTTTGGAGGATAAATCGGAGAAGCATGTAAAGTTACTTTGATGCATTTCATTAAGAACGTGCTTCATCTTGCTGCTGACAACATGTAAGAAGAGGAAGTTGGAGCTTGCTACAGGGTTCGAGGACGCCGAGAAACTGTCGGGCCGAGAGAATGCTTGAAAATACAAAGGGATTTTACACAAAGCGAGTAACGGCAAAAATTACAACTCGATGAACGACTTTGATCGAAACACTTAGTAGAACCAGACGTTGCTTTTCTCAATTCTTTCTTCGATTAAGTTCAACGAGCGTTTGCCCCTCGAGTCGGGTCGTCTGAAAGCTCGGTGTGCACCTCCGTTCTTTGCGACACCCCAGATATTTGCATAATAAAGATTTAATGAAAAATCGTGAAAATAATTCTCTTTGGAAGCAAATTTTCTTCCAGGTGAAATTTTATCCGATTTCATTAAAACTCGAAGAATAAGTATTTATGAATAAATCAATGTCTAAATGTTTGTACTCTGGAAAATTTCTTCGAATTTTTATATCGTTAAACATCGTACATACGAGTAGAAAAAAAGAGATTTAAAGCAAAGTTACACGTAGCCTGCGATCGACTATGTTACTATCGCTATGTCTCTGATACATAAAAGGATAGTAAGATCAAAAAGCTCGGAAATGAAAGAGCAAGAAAATGTTTCGGTCTGAGAATCCGTTCTACCAAAATGAAAGCAAGCTCCGAATAGAAATTCATTTTCTAGAGAAAAGCTGTCGATCGAATAGAAAGCTTGCAGTGTTCATTGTGAATCGTGAACTTATCTCTCTTCGTTTAACTTCTCTCGTCCTTGAACATTTTCTTCGTTAATTCAGGGCTTCAAAGTGTTACTTCAATTCGTTCGCTGCTATTGACTTGCACAGTGCGTCGACTGAATTATCTAAATAAACGCAACTGCTGCATTTCTATTTCACTGGCGTTCGACAAACTGATTTACGAAGTTAAATACAACAACCAAAAGTGCGTTGAATAAAGTCTTACGTAACAAATGCAATTCTAGGAAATAATCGTATTCTACTAGTACCGGCGAATGCGTTAAGCGAGGTGCTTATAATTGGTAATGGCGAGCTTTAAAGTGGAATAGTAGCAAACTTGAACAGTGGAATAGAATCGATCCTAATTAGGCTATTAAAACGGAAATTGAACGTCATTGATCCATCCACTGATTGATCAGGTGAACGAGAACGGTCGAGTGAAGGAAAAAGTGAAGTTGGACTGTCTCTGATAGGACAAGTAGAATAGGTCTGACCATAACGTACGTAATCTAAAAGCAGCAGCAGATCGAGTAAGTTGAATGAAATGGTCTCAACTTGGACAAATAGAAGCAAGAATTTATTTCAGTCACTTTGAGTTCCAAACTGTCTTCCTGTCTCTTCTATCTGTCTTCTTGGGAAATGGGGAAAACTACTTTAAACGTATTTAGAGATACCCAATTCGATAAGAAACTCTGATATTACATGTTTCTTTTTATTTAAACGGGTTTTTCCTACCTTCTCCGGAAATTCTTTGAAAATCTATTTGAAATACACATCAGGAAAGCACCCACTTCTCCAATTCGTTGCGTTCTCGTTCTCAGCAGGACGAAGTATACGCGGTAAGGCTGTACCAGAGTAACCAAAAACTGGGTACAGGTATGGCAAACAAAGAGAGAAAATAAAATAACAGCGGAAGAAAACTGAAAAATAAGAAACTCGCCGCTTTCGAGGCATCCCGCCGGCAGATTGTATTATCCTGCGAAATTTCATCGTCTTCTTTTCTCGCCGTCTAATTTATTGGGCGGCGATACGGCGGTCAGGAAATGGACAACGGCGTCCAAGGTTTTTCCAGTCCGGCCCTCCACATACTTTCTCGACAAATCGAAGCTACGTGTCCAACGAACCTTCCTATTTTGCCGTTATATTTTCCCTCTGCTTCGCTGAATCGGTCCACGATCCCAAAACCTTCGATTTTTAAGTTTAACGACGAGTTTCCTCCTATTTCCTTCTTCCTGTGAAACTTTGAAACTTGAAACGGAACTTTCGATCGTGAGCGTTCACCGTTGGGAATTAAAAAATTAAGTAAACAGTTTCGCCGAATGTTGTGTTATAAAACACAAGATAAGCAGTTTCGGAATTTAGGACGATAGTGCGCCGGTCTAGAGTCAGGAGCAAACAAAAGAGTGTTAGCGAGCATAATCCGCAAACTTGCTGCGTCGAGGTAGCGACCACTTTCGGTTTTAGCATTAATGCCCAACGATATCGAATAACCAGTGTATTATAAGCAGCGCGAGATATTAAAAAATTCAAGAGAAACATAGAAGAAGCTACTCGAACTCGACGCAGCATTCTGCCGACATTTACTTTGGCGTTAATCCGTAATAAACGTCAGCTGGGCTCGAAGATACGGAAAGAATTAGAGCGTTCAACGTCACCGGAAGGCAACGGTCCGCCTAAAACATCTCAAGCGAGAAAGAAATCCAGAAGAGACAATGTTTGCATAACGCGGTTTCCTAGAAAGGAAGCTTGTCTGTTCCTGCTGGTAGGAACGAAGCGAGTAAAGAAGTTATCGCAGATGAGAGTCCCCTAGGAAATTCTCAAGTAACAACTATCTCTAAAGCACCTCCTCATCTACATTCCGCGCGGATCGTCTTACATAGTAAACGCCAGTTGACAGTTTCGCGAATTAGTCTACAGCGCGTACGTGACTAGGGGTCCGTTTCAACCGGCTTTCTATGGTCTTTGATTGGCGCGCGACGAAACACGTAATACAATTTACAAGGCACTCTTCGTTCAACGACTCATCTGCCGTGATACAGACTCCAAGTTTTCGTGCCGTGTATCTACAAATAGTCTCCGCCTTTCATCGATAATTTTCCACATCCCATTAGAAACGACGAAACTAGAATAGTCGTGCTGTGTGGAAAATTTCGAGACTTTAAACAGCAAAATAACCCCTTGACGTTCGTCACTGTAAAACAGCAATTTTATATAGAATCGCTCGCGAAGGTATTTGCTCACCTATAGACAATTTTTACGTACACATAATTCAGACGGATCAGACGTAACCTAAAATTACGTATCGATTCCAATCCGCGTTGTACATAGCGTCCAAGTAATTGCAATCAGCCTTCCCTTTCCTTAGATCTACCCAAAAGAACAGGAGACGTTAAAGCGGAGAGGGGTGAAGAGTGAAATGACGACGATGGTCGAAACGGCGCGATAAAGTTGGTGTACACGCGCACCGGTGTACGCATATCGAGGGTTAAAAGGGACGCCAGAGGTTTGCTCCCCTTGGAATATATGCATGAGCTGGAGCTCGTCAGCTGGGAAAGTAAGAATACCAATTAGGCGTGCAAACAGCGGTTGCTGATCCCACAGGAGTTGGCGGGATACGATAAGAGTTGCAGGACGTCGTTTAAGAGTTTGCCCGCGAACAGCGACGAAAATTTGGTCGAAGGTCGGTTGAGACACGATAAAACATAAAATTCAATAGGTGATCTTCGGCGGGCTTTTGTCGAGATCTCAAAGTTATACGAAAATTCAATCTTGCAAAGCTGTGTACGCGGCTCGATGCGATTAGATTAGCAAGGTTTTTAAGAGGCTCTCTCGTCTCGGCTTTCTCGTTTCTTCCTTCGGTACGGGTAGCTTGCCTTCGCGAAGCCCGACGACTCGTGAATGGAGACCGGGCTGAAATACAACGTGGGTTGATCTTGGGGGTTGGAATTAATTGAACGCGTTGTTTGGGTAATCGATGGTATCGGGTCGGTCGATCGAGTCCTCGGCTCTTTCAACCGAGAATATTAATTGTCAATCGAACCGGTGATTTCAGACGAAAGGTACTTGCAGCTGTTTGCGTTTCGGGAAATTGGAAAAGCGAATTCGCTGATAGTTGATGGTGGATTGTAATTCCCATTTCCTTTGAGTTGCTTCCTTCTCCGCTAGTCACAGTGTATATATTGATACGATTGAAATAAATTTACTTGTAAAATATTATATAAGATAAGATAAGAGGAGAAGAATATTTATAGAGTGGGTTGTAGATATCGAAACAGCGAAGAAAGCCTTGAAACTCTAAACGAAGATAGTATTCTAGATACATGAAATAATTTTGAAAAAAAGAAATTGCATGAAAGTAGTACAGGCCAGGTCTATTTTAGAACAAAGAAACATCGCATGATCGCAACATTTATTCAGCAGTGAGTTATTAAAAGTGTATCAATGCTTTTACCGTATCAAGGAACCCGGCATTCCGCTAACCTCGAAAAGGAAACGATATCGCAGCACGTAGGCTCGTTAAGCCGAACATTATCTAAACGACGAACGCGCGCGCGCTCCCGACGATTTTAATTTACCGTAATCATGGATGTATGCAGGTATACACGAGAAACGAACGCATTAATAGTTGATCGCCTCGAGTCTCCATCTCGGATATACGAGAATCTAAAAATGAATGCGAAAGCAATGGCATGCACGTTCGAGTAGAAAATGTACGGCACGCGAATTTAGATAACGAGAATTTCTTGTAGAATACCTGCACGAGAGTGCAACAACGTATCCTATATACGTGGCTACAATTACAGTGAAGCAAATAATAGCAACCAGTCTGCTCTAAATGAAGTGATTGCACGATGAGGCTGCAATAAGGGTTGATTGGCGGAGTTTTGCAGTTCCTAATATGCGACGATGACGTTGTATATTACTAGATCATTCTCACCAACAGAAATGAAACGAAACGGAATCGATGGGTCTGCA
Organism: Bombus impatiens; assembly: GCF_000188095.3. Lineage (NCBI taxonomy): Eukaryota > Metazoa > Arthropoda > Insecta > Hymenoptera > Apidae > Bombus > Bombus impatiens. Next base: position 27,549 of record NT_177421.1, read on the forward strand.
TTAACATTTACGCGTATATGTATTATGATACACGTAGAGTTTCAATACTAAAAAATACAGTAATTTTAACATCGACAAAGTTGACAATGTGAAAATAGGAAAATAAAAATAGGGAAGGTTTGAATAGAACGAGAAGCGAATGAACATAGTAGAAGGTTAATGGCGAATTCCTCATCCTGGTTTCATTTTATGTAATTATCGCAGCGGTGTATTATCATCGGCCGAGCAAGTGGTTAAGACAAATATTACAGAACGATTCCATCAACGATATAGATGTAGCCGAAGTCGTTGGTAGCCATCGATCTTAGTTACGTGCCGGAATAATATATAATAGCCAATAATGTTGGGGCAATGTATCAAACTATTGGGAATATCCTATCGACAAGCTGTCACTGCTATTATACCTTACATCTAGCATAAATATATTATGAATGACTGACGATACATACATATAAACCGAACAAAAGAAAAAGGCGCGCGTGCTAGATGAATCCATCACTCTTCGTATTTACCCCGAGATCATCTTCCTTTATGGCCAGTCAATGGTGGAAAGCCCGGAAGTGACAAAAGTGTGGAATTTATACTCCCACTGGCCGTAAAGTCTAGACATTTATTATAGTACAAATCACAATCTGTTACACGAGAATGTTCTTACGCGGACTTATTACGTAACGCAAGCGAACGTCTGGATCGATGGTACAGACGAAGCGACCGTATTTGCGTGCTCGTTGTCTTTCCTCGATTAATTCTTTATACGAAGATCGTAGTGTTTTCGAGGAAAGAAATTTCGCAATGGAAAGGGGGTTGGCCGTAGTCAGAGGAAATACATCATCCTTGATATCGATTAGCTAATGAAACCCAAGTAGCACGAGACAGCAACAAAAGTTATGACTGTCGTTAACCCAGGAAATGGTATTCTATGCGCGAAGTAGAATTAAACGGTACATGATCAAACAACAATCATACTATTGTATTATAGACGCGTATAGCTGTATAATCCACGAAAGACAACATAAACAAAATAATCGTTTCCATGACAGCGTAAAACCTACAAAGCTACGTAGCGTGTAAAATAGAACCTTATATGGTCGGGCCAGAAAATAACACGACTATCAGTATCGGTACAAGCGAAATAAAATAATTTCTGGATCAGCAAGCGAATGAAGATAGTTTTACCATAGAAGGTAATATAAACATTACTGTAGAAATGCTGCGGAGCTACGTAACAAGTAGAACAGAATAGTATGCAGTCAGACCGGACAACGACGCGATTTTCAGTAATTGTACGAGCAAAGCAAAGTAATTTCTGAATGAATGAACGAATAAGGACTATATCGGCACTTTTACAGAGGAACGTATCGTCAGACGTTCTCAAAAAAGCTTCGCAGCTCGTACAAAATCTGAAGCAAAAAATCAGAAGTAGTATCTAAGCATGCTGGCACACAGATCAGACATGCATATTTGAAACGCGTGAATCAATACTTAACCGTTTAGACCTGAGCGTGAATGTCTGTCTCCGCAAACTTTGCCAGATGTTACATTAACGATGCCGATGTGCGACTGCAATGTATTATTTTGCAGTGGCAAAATGCACCGACTAACACGCCATGGAAAACTAGCAGCGACAGAAGTGTTTGAACGCCGTCTGCAGCTGCGATTAAGGCGACTGCAGCGTGAACAACGACGGCACACAGGGATACCGAGAGGTCGTCCGTTAACAGCGAATGTGAAATTATAGCGACAGTTCATACCCATTTTACCCCACCCTGTAGATCCACGCTCTCGTTCCAGCCGCACCGTTTACCGTCCCCACCCCGCTGTCAACCATCATTTATCCGCAACTTTACGGTGTAGATTTTTGAAGAATCCTGGTAAAAACGTTCGGCGTACGCGAAAATTATTGCTCCGCAGAGACGACCGCGCACCTGGTTACGCGGATATAACGAAATTTAGAGGGATCGTCGGAGGGTGGCCTCTGGGAATAACGGAGAATCGTTTCAAAAAGTATCTGACGTCCTCGAAGAAGGGAGCAACTTGTGTTCTACCACGCAACTGGGGAAAATATATTACTGGAGAGTTCCAGTTGAGAGCAATGTTGCGCGAGAATAACAAGTTCCCGATTTCCCGATCGGTTATCAATGAAACGTTATTTTCTGCGCAAATATTGACATCCTCGGCGGATATTAATTTTCGAGTTGAACGCGTGAGAATACGCCTCTTTGAAATGAATATTGGACGGTTCCTGGACGAACGTATACCTAAACAACGATAAAGATACTCGTAGCTTCACGAGCGACAATTAATTTGGTTCGACTATAGAATACGAAGAGTCAAAGATGTTAAGTGGACGTTCAGCATGGCTGTAACTACGCTTGAGAAAGCACAGACAGAAATTCCGCGTTTTTCGAAGGCACGTAATAATTCAATTTAAAGCGACATATGTTTGGTAAAAATCTTTGAACGTCGACTATCCGATGAAAGCTTCTATTATTATTGATTATAGCAGGAATGTAATCTCTCTTTGTATCTGTCTAACGCAATTTCGCTTTATTCGTTTCACAGGAGGTTCGGAAATTACAAAATGATTTATGACTTTGACGTATTATTTCGATTGACATACAATTAACGTCAATTACCATTCGCCGATGCATTTTGTGACGAAAATGAATTACCCTTATTTGGTTCGTTCTACCTATATGTCAGAATACGTTCGTTTATTTCAGGTCTTTAATTATTTCGTAATTCGATGTTCTTTTATTTAGGAGATCGAACGCTAAAATTTTCAAGAACCTGTTTGTCCACCAAACGACGTGAAATATTCACGATCCTTAGACTCTCGTTAATTTTCGTTTTCCTCGGCTACTGGATTACTCTCTGAATCGAATCTCATCTAGCAGACTATCCAGGTTATATACCTCAGCGACCCCTCCCTCACCCTCGCATCCTAGTATCTGGCTTTTAACTTGGTGCATAGTTCTCGGTGGACTGGTATTCGGTCCAGACTTGCGGTATATCTCTTGGAATCCCCCGTCAGGTCCTCCAGTCTCCCAGAAATTTATCCACACCCTCCTTCGCTTCTGTTGCAATTGGATAAGCAATCGCCATAACCCTCGGTCGTCGTAACTCCCATAAAAAAAAAAATATTTGCCTCTAAAATCGCGCCGTTTAAAATGAAAGGAAACGAGGACGTATTTCCATCGTTAATTCTAATTAAATAACGATTCTTTAACTCGCGATTGAAATAATATCGAGACCTAATTTTAACGCGGAACAGTTCACTAAAATCAGATAACCCGCCGTTTTTCCCAGACGTAACACTCTTCCCTACATCCTCGATACGGAATGAATAATTAGTTTATATCCTTCATTTTTGTATACATATTTTATGTATTATCGATTGACCTGAATGAACAAATGGCAAAAGGTATTACATATTTCATGGTGGTATTTTCTTCTTAAGCAATAGCGAACACGTGTGTGTAAATAGCCATGAAGTGTCAGCCCACCGGTCAACCGTGACTGATCCCTGAACCAATAAGGGTGGCCATTCGAGTGTCGCGGCACCGTCGGTTAACCGATAGCTCTCCGATCTACGATCGATCCATCGAAACGTTCGAGATCGTTGAACTCTAGACTTATGTCAGGCATAAAGAGCAAATAAGGCTCAATTAATTGCATCACCTAATAGCTGGTAGTGGACTAGATTCGATTAAAATTACCTTTTGCATCTTTTGCTTTTCTCAATTGAAACCGTTGTATCTAGACTGATACTTATATATTTATTGAAAATTGAAAGGAGAAATAAAAATAAAAATTCGCAGAATGCATATAATGCGTGAAAATATAAAAATATCTTTTCCAAGGAGACGATTAATTAATCAATATTTTGAGTTCTATTCTATCATTATAACGATCTCACATTGCAAATGTGAATTACGTACGTAACGTCTAAATTAGCTTACAACCAAATTACGTCGAATATACAGGGTGATTGGTAACTGGTGGTACAAGCGGAAAGGGGGTGATTCTACGCGAAAAAACAAGTCGAAAATATAGAATAAAAATTTTTCGTTTGAGGCTTTCTTTTCGAGAAAATCGACTTTGAATTTTCGCTCGGTACGCGTGCGGTACGTTATGACGGCTCTCGCTGTAGATCGTCGTCTCGATGGAAAAATTAAAAAAAAAAAGAAAAAAAGAAACAAAATAATTGTTATTCTATATTTTCGACTTCTTTTTTGCGTAGAATCACCCCCTTTTCGTTTGTACCACCAGTTAGCAACCACCCTGTATAACGAGAAAAGATTTACAAAAAGTTACCAACGCTTTCAAGAAATTCTTCGATGACGTGATGTCACGGCGACTCGAAATTTCCACTCACCAAGAGGAAAATTCTAGAATCACCGTCCTAGGAGATTTGTAGGTGAAAATCTACCGCATCGAGTGCAACGACGTGCAACAAAGTGATCCTTCGCCGTGTATGTGTTGGCACATGGTCGGGAAGAACGCGTTGAAGCAGGAACTCGCGGTTGCATAATGTACGAGTTTATTCTCGTAGCGCGGGCAAAAATTCGAGACAAAGTGCTCCGTCATTCTGGCCGAATAAACTTGGATAAAGACAAATACTTTCTTCAATATCGGTAGTTTCCAACGAAACGAACGGCAAGCGATCACGAGATGAACTCGGTAATTGAAATTTTTAAGAGAACTGTAAAAAGTCGAAGTCGTAATCCCGAGATTAAACACCTTATCGAAAAAAGAGATGGTGAGAGAAGTTTAGTCTTGATGGTAACGCGAACGTAACTCGCTTTTCATCGATTGATCATCGTTGTTCCAAGGTTTGATTACTTTCATAGTAAATTTATCGAGATGTATTTGTTTTCCGCTATATTGGAAGGCCTGGAGTTTTACTACGGTCCGTTTGAATTTTCCAGGTTCGTTCATCAGCCGTGCGCGATTCACAGCTCGCGTAATATCATAATATTTGCACGATAAATTTCCCGACGATCGAATGTTTAACCCTTAGAAAAATTATGATCAATGTTGTATTTTAGCTCGCGGGATTTTAAATCGTAAAAGAAAGCATCGATGATACCTCGATGAGACAAAGAAAGATAAAGAGAATCGAAGCCTCGTTAATAAAGTTAGCGACCCTTTTGTTTGATATTCAATGGACCAATATCGGAGCATCGAAAGATCGTAATTTCTTGATTATGTTACAAACGAACGAGCGTACAATGGACTTGTGAATCTAACAAAATTGATACAACGCGTCGTCTAGCAAACTACTTAAAATGATAACAAGTCTGTAATGCTAGCTGAGCAACGAGCCAACAAAAGGTGTATACAACTTTCTCGTTCCTGTTACAACAACTATTCAGCTCATGCAGAGAATTTCTGGCCCTTTGAAATCCTCGACTGACCAGAGAAGCCTATGTATCGGTCTGTGGTTCAAAACCACCTCTACCATGAATGTACCCTGTTCGTACAATGCATTCTGCATTGACATACGAAAGTTCACTGAACTTTCTGTATCATCCGAATTTGTTCAACTGGAAACGCGCGAAAGACAACTTTGCCTGGAAACATTTTAACGAAATGCACAGTCGATCGGTAAATCTTGATGAATCTGCAATAACAGTAGATGAAGAGAATAGCGAGTGATCGAATTGCATTGAAAAAGGATTAATACAATTTTAATCGCTATCGCTGTACATAAATAAAATTACACCATTCTTCCCTTTTATCTTTCGAAATCCCTTTTGCTTTTGCCTTTTCTTTCCAAAGTTATTCGTTCCAACTGAAACCAGAAAATGACGATTTTAATCGTACTTTTTGGTCGACCACAAAAGCGGCTTAAAGTCAATGCATTGCACCGAGATAAAGGGTTTTCTGAATGATTACGAGAGGAACAACGTGCAGGATACGACGAGAGGACGAAAGTTGATATTATCGCTTGAACCGAAGTTTACGAATGGTTCCTTTTGGACAGCAGATTTTTTATATTTTAATGAACGTAACTAAAAAAATGAGATTTAAATGAAAATTTATTTCGTCTAATATGATAAATACTCTGCTTTGGATGTTTCATACAACTTTTTATATTTCACGCATTTTGTGTAATTTTGTACCGTAAAAGTTCTCACATATGCATAAAAATCCACAGTCCAGGCCTTTTATATCTTTTTTCCTGTAATTTCTTCCCTTCCTTTCTATAACAATAGGGGTTAAATAAATCTTAAAAATATTTACTGCAGGAGAAGCCGGTACACATGGCGCACCTTTTTGTTTTAACCAAAATAATTCTAACGATAAGGACTCCATCAATGATTCCTTCAGATTGTCTTCAGTCTTCTTTCAGCCAAAATAATTAATTCTAAATTTATTTACCGCGTCGAAATTTATTATACGTAGCAGTCGTACAAAATAATCTAAGAAATCTGTAGGTGTCTCGCATAAAAATGTTCAATCCCTTTGATAAAATCGTGGCTAAAATGGGAGACAAGGAATCCCCGGCATTTCCCAAAACATTAAGTACACACTACGAATTCGTGGACAGCAGGTGAATTTTTACGGGATGCCGTTAAACCGTGCGCGGCTTAATGGACAATCGAACGACAAGTGTATAAGTTACGCAACAATGAGCCCAGCCGATTCACAAAAATAGAAAATAAATCGTCCGGGATTTACATAGCCGGATGCACCCGGGGCACACGGATGCAATAACGTTGCAACCCGTGCATACGGCCGTGTCATTGCGTCGCCAGTAAATTTTTGGTCGAACGATCATCGGACTGAGAACGATATTTAATCGAGTAATCGGCATATTTCCGCGAGCCCAGCCGGGCGGCCCCCTTTCCACGCTCGTCAATCTTCGCCGCCGTAATAATCCTGTTTTTCTGCATCGACTAAGCCGTAAAGCGTCCAGGGAAGGATCGAATTCCGCCAACAACAAATTGACAGAGAATTTCAATAAACAGGGATTACATTGAATCATCGACACGACGATGGACCATGGGTCCGCTAATTATAAAATCTGATCATACATTTTCCATTCACGTTGCCCATCGTCTGATTCTCTCTCTGTCTTCCTGTGTGTATGTGTGTGTGTTACTCTTCATTCCATTCCCACCTTCATTGCCTATTCCGTTTACCAAAATTAACATTTAATATAAAGTGATCGCTTCGACTCGTTCTCATTTGTCATTCAGGATGCACGCGAATCAATTCCGCTTCGCTTCCTAAATAAATTTTAGTAAAAAGTCAAATACTTAAAAATAGCCTTATAAAGTGTGTGCATAGAAATACATCGAGTAGTGTACTAGAATTTATTTGAAAAGATTGTTAATAATTTATTCGGTAGTTGAATAAGTCAGAGAGAAACAGAATGCGACTGCGATGTTGAAATTTGTATCGTTTTAGAGCGGAAAATCCAGATCTGCATGTTGCGTAGGTAATCCTGCGTTTATAACGGCAGCTCGTTTCGTCGGAAGCACGATGAAACGAAATTGATCGGTTTCCGGTCCGAATGTATCGCCGAATGAACATGACTTTTTAACGAGTAGATGCATTCTGCGCGGTCAGATTATAAAAAAAATTGCTGTCTTTTTTCACGGAAGAGTACCGGCATCAAAATCCTCAATTCCATTACCACGTTAATCGCTGTAACATATCATGTTATGTAAATGGTAAATATCTCTATGTCACTGTTTAAACGCATTTGCGTTCAATTGAAATCGATCGTTTTACTAAATAAACGATATTCAGCTTTGCTAACAAATACTGGAAATTTTTTCCTCGACAGTTGGAACCAAATGAAAATTCCCCCCCCCCCCATTTCGGACGTTTTGAATTACACATATGGCTATCAATTATGAGCAAAACGCAAAGTTAAATTTCGATGCGATCTGTTAAAGCTCATTACTCGTCGGACCAATGCTCGTGAAACTTTCAGAAATTTTGATGTAACGTTTGATTGCGTTTTCGTTCGTAGTTCCAACTCTAAATCGCGGACATTAATTACTTGGTTAAACAAATTGTACATCGTTGACGTGCGCCAGTATTGTAGCCGCGAAATACTTGCCGTTGCACGGAGACGCTTTTAATCACGCTGAATTAATCAATTTCGCTTTTGACGTTTGACCTTTCATGCGAAATTCGCGGTACAATTCGCGCGCCGAATATTCGGAATGCTCGCGAATCCCTAAGCAGAGAAAAATCGTAAGTTTAATTAGAAACACTCGACGGAAAATCTGGTTGGTGCGATAGCGCAGGATGTTGATAGTCGCGCGAACTTTCGAGCAGCCCCGGGCTCATAAGCAAAAATAGTATGCAAAAGGCACCATTCGAGTAAACAAATTTTTGAGGGAGCCCTATAAACGGATTAAGCCGAAAGGTAGTTTGCATGGAAATTGGAATTCACGAAATTCGTTTTTGCACTCATAAACGTCGACTCAGCCTGGAAACGCTAGTAACTTTGAGCATTCACCGAGAAAACTCGTTTCCTTCCTGTGTTCTCGTTGTGAAAACTTCCCGTATCGATTAACGAATGACAAAACGACTAAAGTTCCACACACGGGACCGCGCTTTTACGTCGTCGATTAAGGCAAGGTCGCATAATACTCTGACCATTCCAAGTATTTTTACTGTAATTTCGACTGGAGAAAATTAAAATTTTTTTCATGAAAATTGATAACGTTAGTGAAACTTAATAGAAGGAAGAAAATTGTTTCTCTAAAATTTAATAATAAGGCTAAATAGTTAGCAAAATAAAGATATTAAAATTTCTGACAGACGAGAAACTTATTTGGTTGGCAAATTTTAAAATTGAAGACTGATTTATAATATCAATGAGCGTGGAAAGCTTTATTCAAGATTTGCTTGCACAAGCTAAATATAGGGTTATTTGAGCAAGCTTCAACATCTTAAATCACAACGTAATCAAACGTTTGTTTACGCAAGTACAAAGTTAACATTTAGCGAAGACTAAATACGGCGCGATTTTCTCCTACATTAGGATCTCTGGTTACAGACAGCGAGAAAGCCCACGAAGTTACGACGATGATAAAGTAAAAGTTTTAAAGCGATAAATACGACCAGTGATAAAAGCAATTGAAAGTCGGACAAGAATTGTATCGGACATTGTCGCGGTGATAATCGTAGCTAGTATCGCGGCAATAAAAGTAACTATTCCTGCCTATTATCGAAACGTGATCATAGAAATGTGCGCACTCGTTATCGCCTGCACGATCGTTCGATGTTCAAGCAATTATCTTTAATCCTATCGGAACTAGGATAAATCTTGGAGATCGTTTAAAGTAGAGGTATTAGCCATTCGTATGAAGAGATAGCACGCGTTTATTCGTCGCTTATTCGCCCACCACGTTACATCGATATCATTGCATTAGATAAATATTACGAAAAACTTGATGCAAATCCGTGGTTAAACAATTTACAGCCACAAGGCTACTTTTTATCTCATCGTGAAAGGCAGACAATTTTATCGTAGAGGATTTCAGAGTTCGTTCATTGTTGATCTTATATCTTATCCGATACCAGTCTGCAACTATCTCCACTGTGCACACAATGTTGATTACGAGCTACTATGTTAATTGATCGCCGGAGAAGTTCCGAAGTTAGCTTCTATTGATCGAAGAAATTGATACGTGGACATCGTAGTTATCTCCAAATGCAAGCAGAGTGCTGGATACTCCAAGCAATCGACGTAGCGGACGACGCGGGCTTAAAATTTCTCAGTAAACTCTCGACGAGCGTTCTTCGTTAAACTTTAACCAACGAGGATCCTCTTTTTTCCAGCGACGCGTAAAACAAACGAGACCCTTAACGACGTGCTTATATTACAAGCGAAACTTTCGGTCCTTTGCTTTCGAAACGCATTTATTTACAAAAGCTCTTAATCCGACAAGACTCTGGCATCGTTAACTGACAAAACGGCGGCAGACGCGAAAGATTCATCCTCCGGTAGAGTCGGTTGCCGATGGCCTTGAAACGCCACCAAAGGATATTTACAGTCGAACTTACCACCCTCGTGGGAGGTAATAACGATCGTTCAGAGTGATGGTGGTCGTTAGGGAACAATGAATCTCTCATCCCTTCACGTAAGATAGACGGAGGATGAGGACATTAGCGCCGGTTATCGACGTTACCTCAAGGCAAAAGTTATCCAGCAGCCGCCATTGAAAGCTCACGATCAGATAGCCGGTACTTTTTGCAAGGTTGGAACCTCTCCGACTTTCTCGTGACTATCGAGGATGATAAGCAGAGAAAACGTAGAGGAAGAGAAGGAGAGAAAGAGATAAGTCGATCTAGGTCCTAATTAAACGCGTGAAACGACGCCGTGAGTCGCGACCGGATTTTCACGGGTAATTAATCGAGCATAATATCAGCGCGTCGCTTCGCGGTCGAAGACTCCACGAGGTTCGAGTTGTGCTGATGCTGACGCGTCAGAACGGAGGAAGCTGCTTGCCAAACCGCACCAAATTATCCCTGTACCTGCGGTTCCTTCTCGAAATTCGCATTTTTCGCGGTCGAGTAACGAACTGCGTCGTCTCTCGGCATAGTCGAGCTTGAAATCGCGAAATTAATTGACACCGGCCCTGGATCGATGTAAGCATATTAGATAACAGAGGCAGCTTGTGAAATTTCAGCACCTCGAGAATCGGTGAATCGTCATTTTCTTATTGGTCGTGTTTCCGATGAATTGGTCGATGAGTTAAAAGTCTGTATCTAATTGCGTTTTGCAACAACCACGTTTATGTTAGATGTATTACTTTGTGATTTATAGCTACGAAGAGTCGTCACTGGTTTTTCTACTTTACCACTCTATAAAACTGATCGTCCTTTATTTTCCCCTTTTCCGCGTGGAAATATCGAAATGCTAAATTCCTTGAGCCTTGGAAAGAGCAGAAAAATTCTATCCCATCTTTCGTCGAAAGCAGTCCATAAAGCGTAGGGGAATAGTCGTCCCAAAATCAATTCCGATGACGTACACAGAACGCAGGAGTGGAGGGGCAGACAGAGCAATGGTAAAAGGGGTCGGTGCCGGTACGGTGTGATTTATTTGTCCGTTTGGCTGCGAGCGTAAAATGTGACGTACGTCCGCGATACGTGGCGAGCGCTATACATCGAGTATTTATAAAGTGTGCAACAGAAACTAAAAATAAACTCGTCGAGCTGTAACATAGTGGAGTGATGCGATCTACGGCTTTGTTTATCTACAAATAAAAGCGGGCGGCCACATCATACCCATTCTGAAATATGAAGGGTATAATACGGACATGAGCCACGCTTCACGTTGCTCGACCATGTCAAATAATATCAAGATTAATGGCGTGGCCTGCCGATTTTATACGAGAGTCGTGTAACAACACCATTCGAATCGAACAACGATGGAACCAGCGACTCAACCTCGGCTCATCCGATGACGATTCCGACCGCGTCTTCTTTATCGTCGCGGCTTCGTGCTTTTCTCGAGAGTTTGAAATAAACCATAGCTGAAAACAATTTAGGCGACAGATGCGGAGTAAATAAGCTCGCGCAGTACTAGATACCTCCTGTTGCTGCGGCTCATTATCTCGGCACGATAAAGCGGGTCGAAAAAACCGGCATGGCGGTCGACTCAGCAGGAAGCGTCTCATCCCTTTCAGCGCTGAGAAAAAATATTCCCCTCGGGTAGTCGGATTTCCACACTGCACGGTTCGTCTCCGCGAAGTGAAGCCAAGGGAGGCTGGACCACCAAGGAAGGAGAGACAACGATAACGGTTGCTGGCTACACAGTTTTGGCCAGCTGTATTAATTATTAAAACAGACTATAAAATTATTTGATACGACGGTGGCGGACAGAAGTGCGCGAGCGCGGCACGTATGAATTTCGCGCGCTGCATTATTCAACGAGCAGTTTGCATAACAATTATGGCGGGGATTTTAGCATAGCGAACAGAGAGAAGCGGTCGCGACGGCCGAGCTGTACGAACAAAAGTACACGGCCGAGCGATACCGACCGCGTCTAGTACCGGAAAGACGAAAGGATCTCCGAAGCCTGTTCCTTCGTTTGCAATTCTATTTTTCATTCCACCCATCTGGACTGCCTTCTTCTTTTTCCACTACCACCACCTCGCTCTTCCTTTCCTTCGTAGAGAAAGATCTTAGTTAGCAATGGTGGAACTGGAAGATCGCGTTCGCCGCGACAAAGCTACGACGTTGAAGATGGAGTCCGCTTTCCAAGGCTGGCCATGCAAATGAGATTGAATTGCAGCACAACGCAAGTGAATCGTAATACGCCGTCACAGACGACGTGTACCCGTTGCTGCGTGCCGTTTGACATCCTAAGTGGATTTACAAGCAAATGGAATTAAAGTTTACGACCAAGTTGACTCGTTAATGCCTCTTCTGGTAACGATGCACCGTGTATCTCGTTACATTTCAGGGAAGGCATACGGTCTCTGACTAACGAAAAGGCGTGAAAACAACCGATCGCAAAAGCAATCGATCAACGAGGCGAAGAAAGCCCCCGTTCGAGCAAGTACACGGTCATCCGTGGTCGAGTTTCTGTCGCTTCGATGGAACCAATTAATTTTCTCGATGGTTGGATTCGGGGAATGATCCGAGCGGAGGCTACAGCCGCAATTCAAAAACTTGCCGCAAGCTATGAGTTTTAATTGCGATCGGTCAAAGGTACGAAGGCGTGTCAGAAAATTTAATTAACTGTCTGCAAACGCGTCATCGCGATTCGGTCTTTGTACTCGCTTTTCTATTCGCACGGACGGAAAAGAAAGAGAGAGTAAGAGAGAACGTGGCGGCGGAGGACAAGCGTGCCGTCATAATAGCGAGACCAGCTGGCTGACTGCGGTCGCGTTGCATCGGATTTAACCGGTTTTATGGAAAACAATTATCTCGGTAGCGCATTGTTGCACTCGAATTCCGCTCGAGGTATTCGTTAAAATTTTAATGGGGGGACAGATTTTAGCGCGTGGCGCAAAATTAACGAGCTCGTTAAACGGCATCCGCCGAAATGCGATGCAATACGCGAGAACCAGACTACACCTTTTCCGTGAGGAACAAAGGGATGCTTGTCTAGCGACGACTAACTTGGAAATCCGCGAACGCGTGTTTCGCGTGAATTTCGATTTTCAGCATTTCAATGAAATTTTAACAGCCACGAATACCAGGGCGGAAAGTTTAATTTAAAAATTGCCGAATGTCTTGAACTAGGAAGCAGCGGAAGCTTGGCATAAGCTGTTTTCCAAAAAACAACGTGCTCTCATAGAAAAATACGCGACTTTGTCAGTGAAGCTTGTTACCGAAGAAAGTAACTGGCAAAATCTGCTAGAAAAGAGATTTCTCGGATCTTCGTCCAGAGTATCGCGTACAGAAACCATGCCACGGATATAGTACACGATACACACAACGACTTCTCGAAACCAATGATGTTACGGAGCCAGGGCTCGCTCGATTGTTTGAGTAAGGATATGACCGAAGCTTTCAACAAGATCATATCCAAAGAGATCTTACGGGGCTAACGAAAAATATTTGCAAGGTCCGGCAGCGATGGATGTCCTCGATCCATTTTCCCGTGATACGTTGATAGATTCCTGGAGCAAAGTGGTTCTCCTATTTTCAATATACCCCCGGAAAACAAACGCGACGACGCCGAGCGGTTCGTCTTGCAGGATTGCCGTTGTTACATAAAGGGGATCAGAGCCGTGTTGCTCAAATAAGTCACGTAGAAGACATTGTGTTCTTCGTGAGTTGCTTCCGATAAAGCGACATTGCTCTGATTATTTTAAAAAGGAAAGGAAATTAACAACTTTTGCCGTAAATTTATGAAAGGCGATAAAGGTTTGATTTATCATTGACTTGTGCCACTAGATAAAATAATGCATATCGTAATTGTTTAGAAAGGAACAAAAGTTAACAAATATCCCGGTGTAAGGATTATATAGAACAATGATAGATTGATTTATGATTGACTTGTACTACCTACTAGATTAGTTAACGTATACTATATCTATCATTGGCCGACCGATAACGGGACAATTCTACTTATGCCTACAATTAAGAACGTAGCTCTTCTATCTATTGGAAAATAAACTTTACAGGATATGCAAAAACGGAGTAATATTTTCGCCATCGTCTACCAATAATGGATAATGATAATATTTACAAGACTTAACCAGTTTGCCACAAAATTGATCGTTTGATATAGTCGACCAGAAAGTAGAAGTTATAAGAGACTTTGCGCAAATGAACTACCGGTATCCGCTTAAATAAACTTGTTTCTCCACTACGACGGTGCTATGACCTATGCACGTATACGATATGCGTAAAGTCCACGGTTGTTTCACTGAACTCGCGCAGTTTGCACAATATTGTACATACTTCGCGAAGAGCCGAGTGGAAGATTTACTCTCAACCGTATTCAAGCAATAAAATTTGCATTTCCCAGAAGACGAAAGAGTGTTTAAAAGCCAATTCGGCTAAGATGTAGAAGGTTGTTTCCGAAGATGTAGCGTCGGTTGAATGAAAAGAGAGAAAAACGAGATCTCTCTATATTACAGATAGAAAATCCATTTCTATCGGAGCGAGCCTTAGATACGTACAAAACAATCTCGTCAGTGTCACATCGGAACGGTGACGATCGAAAGAAGTATCGACCTAATACTTCCTCGTTTTACCGCTGCTTAAATTTTCAGCCGTACGTCCGTATCGTTTTCTTCCCTCGATTTTCCCCCTTTATCTATCCTCTCTCGGCTGTCTTCCTTTCCATTTCCCTCGTTGTGCTTCGTCTTCTGTCTCCGCCTGTAATACACCTTGAAAATCGTTCGTCGGACGAGAAATAGAAAGGAACGATCCCCAAGACGGAACAGGAGACACGGCGAAGCGACAGAAAAGGGAACTCCGGAGGTCTGAACCGACCTTGTTCGTCCGTATGTAATTTAGAAAGCGGCCTTCAGCCAACTTCTTCCCGATCCGAAGTCTCTGTCTGCTCCATTTCGTCGTCGCTCTTTCTCGCAGCTGGCTTGATATTGCGAACGTGCAACGTTATGAGTTACCCGTACCGAATAACTCGCGTGTCTCGTATACGAGACTAATCCTTCCTCTATCTGGCTAGCGCACATTGCATCTATCTCGTCGCTTTATTTTCGCTTCTGCCCACGGAAGACCGACGTATAAGGGATGACTCGAGACGTCGTTGGAACGTCGATCTTTGTGGCAAGGAAATTCAACTCGAGAGGCAGCTAAATTAAATGCCACAACTTTTAAAGCTAGCAACCTAGGAAGATTAAGACGATGCTCGTCGGAATCCACCATTCCCCGAGCAGTTTTCCCTTTAGAGTTCATTCGGTATCTCGTAAGTCACAGCGGAGAGCCGGCGAATCGAGAGAAAGTTTCGCAGATAGACGCTGCTTGCCCGCGGGCAACGACGATACGCAGGTAAACGGCGCCACGAAGACGATATAATAGTGGCCGCGACGTCGAGACAACAAAGAACACGCGGTTACGCGTATCCGAATGACCGAGGAGTAAGGAAACAGGTCGAGAGGGAAGCATATAAAATTGCGGACGCGATGTTCACGGCCATTGACGTTCGCTGGCGTCTGCCGACTGTGACTTTTGTACGTGCGGGGACCTCGACGCGAATGACTTGGCGAACGGAATGGAGTAACGGGATGAAAAGGAAGAAGAAACGGGGACAAGGGGAGCGGAAAGAGCGTAGAGACGAGATAAGAGGAAAGAGATCAAAAGGTAGGCGCATGTAATGCAGAAGTAATGGGGTGGGAGGGCGGCAGTAGGAAAGGTATATGCAATCACGTCGAGGGATGGAATTCGCGCTGCTTTTCATATTTTCTGCGGCTAGAAATGGAATTCCGTGATGGAAAATTTGTGTAATGTTCCTATTCGCGTGATCGAGGGGCGAGAGTTTTTTTTCTCCTTTATTCCATTGGAAGATTACCAGCCAGCATCAACAACAACGGATGGAATAAATCTTTTAAAGAAATTTCATTGGAGCAGATTTTATGGCGTATTGAATTTTTCCAGGGACAGGGACAGCGACAAAGCTCTGTATAGTAACTGGAAAATAAGATTCGGGACGTTTCTGGTGCCGAGAACGTCGTTCAAGCGCGTCTTTCTAGTAAGAAGGGACGTTACGGTGATCTTGGAGCGCGCAGCCACCGTTCTCGCATCAATGATTTGCTTATCGCGGAAACACCGCGATTTTCGAGGTGAAAAGTCGTCAGCCGGCAAGTAGCGGAACAGAAATTTGACAGAATGCCGCGACAGTTCACCGCACCGAAGAGCGTGTGAGAAAGTTTGAGCCGGTATTTCACCCGGTTCTATAGAAAATTCAACTGGATGCATGGAAGTGATCGAGAACGAGGGATGGGGAGGCAAGACTGTTCGAGGCACATCGGCAGGTTCGAGCGAAACGATTTGTTTCCTTGTAAATTGCCCGGGAAACGAAACGAACGGTCAGCGAACATGGGCAGGACAAACATTAAAACCGCAGTTCCAAACTAATCAGACGGTGTGTAACTATTTTCGAGCAACGTTCCTCCGCGTGGCATCGTGTTTCCAGTTTGGCGAATGGGAAATTGCTTCAAACGCTGGCACAGGTCATGCTGATAGTTAATCGAACGCGGTGTTGATTCAATCGATTCCAAGCGTTTAATTGATTCCAATAACAGCGCTATACGTAGCCATTTATAATAACAACTGATTAAATCGAGAATCAAATACGAATATTGATGGAGAAACGCGGCACCTGTTTAAGAAGCAATTCGTGGTTAACAATCAAATCGACGTATCTAAATTTTTATAGTTTCAGCTGTTAACGGTTTAAACTCCTGTTTAATTACCAAGTAGCAATAAAATCAGAAAATCGATAAAAATTTACTTATCACGCTTTCCCGCTGCGATGTTCGATCTACTCAAAAGTAGAAGGTTTTATACTTTTTTCCAGTTAACGTACTCATCCTTTGCTACTTAATCCTAATAGTGAAGGAAGTTTGGTTTGATTAAAACGAAAGATCAATTTCCAGAGAGAGTGAAAATTCTTATCAAAACGCACACACGCGTACACTATCAAACTTCCGTGAGAAGTGCCTCTAAAGCTCGACAAGACAAACGAGGCAGAGATGTCAAACAACAGGGGAAAATCTAGTCCCCGTACAGCACAACACGAGTATGTTTCTAGTATCGCGCGAGTACATCGACGTTTCTCGTGTCTGCATTATCGGAGGGCGCACCCCCTTTGTTCAACGAGATACGAGTGAAATTTCATTTGGCGCGACGTTTCCACGGCCGGCCAACCGCGTCACAAAACGGCAGGATTTCTTATTGCCGTACCGCCCACCCTCGTATTCCGGGAGTATTATGCGGCGCAGAGACTACGAAGCCAAGGAATGTGTGAGTTATACGGGGACCCAAGAAGTTTGTCGTTTTCAGACGAGGGGGAGAAACAAGCCTGTTGAAAAATAAAGCTGACTCCGTGGAATAAAAATGACCGTTCCACGTGACCGAGTTCCATAAATGTAGAAAAAAAAGGAGAGCATGAAAGAACGAAGGGAAAGAACGACACGGGTATCCTGAAATGTCATTGATTTTTGATCTCGTGGCAATGCTGAGCTTGCACGAAAGAAACGCCTGTTCAAATTGTTGCTCCGTGACGCTGCGCACCGGAGATTGCCATCTACTCTCTCCCTCTCTCACTCTCTCTCTCTCCTACCATTCATTGATTTTTCCTTTTTTCTTTAGAAAGAAAATTCCTTCGTTCCCTTCCGAAATTTTACTTTGCAAGATATGTGAGACGCGTTGATGTGTCGCGATTGCGATGATGGATTTATATCGCTCAAAATAGCGTTGTGACGCGTTTCTTTGATGATTTAATAATAACAGAGTTTCGCCGAAGAGACGCTTTTAGCGTTTTTATTTACGGATCTTATCATCTATTTATTATCAGTCTGATCTTGCGTATATAGCGTGCTCGAATGTGTTCTGTAGCCTAGGAGTGTATCTTGCGAAAATGTGTTTCGATATCGTTTGAATCTGAGTGCGTATCTCGTCGGAATTTCCTTAAATAATTGAGCAATGTATCCGAAATCGTGTAAAAATCTGAAATGTAAGAATCTGACTGTTTAAGGTGTGTCAAGTGTTAAATAACTTCTATCAAGCACTGAATACTCGACTGTCTTGACGACCAGACTCGAAGATCATAGTTCGGCTTGGGTTTATTGCTCTGTGATTGATAGCACTCAATGATAATTATCGATTTTGTGTTGCACGACAAAGACTGTGAAACGATATTGATCACGACATTCTTAAACATTCAAAACCGCCGGTTCAGCCGATCGAATGTCGAAACTGACGATTTTCAGTTTCCAATATTTCACTTGGTCTGACTGACACTTCAATCGGATGGGGCAAGAAGCGTAGGGAATTTATCGGCAAGTCCGGTAAAAAAAGGTCGAGCGAGCTGAAAAAATCGAACGTCTGCGAGTCCGAATTGGAACGTGAAGCGAACCTCTCGTTTGTTGGCTCGAATCGTTGGAGGACATTCGAAACGCAGAGAACGTAATGCGTAAGGAAAGTGCGAGGTTGACTGGCTCGACAGTCGATAAATCATTGTCCGTGTCTCGCGACAATCCAATCGGAATATGAAACTTGTTCAGGCGGGAATGAGCGAAAGAGTATAGCGAATCAACGACGAAACAAGAGAAGCGAGTGGAGAGGAACTTTTTTCTGCCATGAACGATCGAAAGCGCGCTTCGTCGAATGGAAAATAATTTAACTGAGCTTTCGACTGGCATTGTTGCTTTCCCATCGCAATTCTCTGACGTCTTCGTACGAGAATTGACGAATGCGATCGGTGCTTGTCTGTCTCGTCGCGACAATATCACGAATTACTACTTGCACGGTAAGCATCCACTGCTTCCCTTGTTCGTCTCTGCTGGATTGAATTGTTTATTAACGAACGATCCCATTGTTCAACGGTAAAGACAAGTTACTTGGTCATGAATAGAAGATATGTTTAATATTAAATTATATATTGCGAAGCATTTAACATTTTCATAGAGTAACACAAAGGAGTCGTTAATAATTTATTGATAATTTATTATTAATTTATTTCAATAAATTGTATTAATGTGATTTATATTCTTTCCTTGTCTTCACGTTAATTTCTAACTTACGAGTCACGAAATTTTCTCTAATACTAGCTACTTGCTTCTACCAATTAGGAAAAGAATTTAGAAAGATATTTCGAAGCTAATATTATGCAAACAGAAAAGTTGATTACGTTCGAAAGTAAAATCCGTGGAAAGTGGAGTAGCAGTGTAGTAATATCGTGACGGTTATAGAAGAGTAATTAGCACTAGCGAGTGAAGAACGCTTAGCAATTCGACATCCAGAGTGTCGGGGACGTGTCTCCAGTTTGCTTGCGGCAAACGAGGAACGGAAACATGCAAAGTTCGGAAAAATAGTAATATCGGAAAGGCTCCATTAAGAAGCAGTTGCCTCCGCTTTGCTGTGGAACTTTGCTTAAAGTTTAAACGCTGTTTCGTAGAGCCGCTACGGCTGATCGGTAGATTAAAGCATCTTTCGAAACACGCTTACATGATGGAGGCCCGTGCCAAAGGAAGTAGACATAATGGAGCCGAAACTTCTGGTCGTGCTAATCCGCCACGCTGATCAAAGATTTGCTCGAACCTTGATCCTTGGAAATTACGTTTTATAACGAGATCCACCGACTTAACTTCCTTCGTTAATGAACCGCCCCCTCTCTCTCTCTCTCTTTCTCTCCCTCCCTCCCTCTTTCTCTCGCGGAAGAAAAACTTTTCTTACGTGTTCTTTCACAACCTACTGTCACTCTGACGTAGACACGACCCGATACGAACAAGTTGATTTTACGACGATTTATTGGTTTTGAAACACGTGCGTGAAATGTTTTATAGAAAAATAAGAATTTGTTTATCGTAAATGTTAATGAAATTCAAAGTTAGGAATCCGGTTCAACAGTGTATAAATTCAGAGTTTAAGCAACTCAAAGCATAGTGCGAAGAACAAGAAGAACAGGTAGTTAGAACATAGCAACTAATTTTCTAGGCAGCATATTACAAACTCGACAGAATTCTCGAAATAGTTTCTTTGAAAAGTAGCATTATTCTGTCACGGTATCATTATATTACATATTTTTAACGATATTGTGTGAAGAAATTTTTCATTAAATTTTTCATGGAACTCGCTTCTTTCCCGTATATTTTTGCAAAGTCTATCGCGGAATTCTGTTAAGGAAATTAAGGCGAAGAACGCGATGAATATTCACCGGAAATTTTGCCACTGTTCAAAACCCCTTCGAAAGTGTCGATAGAGATACAACCTTCTTCTTCCTGTAAAATTTCCTTTCCTTCCTGGAAAACCGATTCCTCCTACACGGCACCTCAATAATCTCATCGATGCCCATAAATTCAGACCGCCGCGAACTCTCGCCGAGCTGACTATTATCTGCTCACGGGTCTGAAAAATGCGATACGTGAGGAAAAATTAATACGGCCTCGAGCCGGTGCCAGATAACGGGTCGCGGCAATTTGTTTCGGCCACGATGATATTGCCCCATTGAGAAATAGGAACACGTATGATGGCATAATTTCTTTTTATCCCCGTAGAATTACATTTTCACCGGTTGTACAGCTCGATGACTACCGTAATTTACCATCGGTGATTAATATTTCTGGAGCCAGTGGCGAGACACTCGAAACCTGAATCGAATTTAATAAGGATCGTTACAAGTGTAGTGCGCTCTTCTGGCTCTAATCTTCCAATTCTTTTTATCTGCTGAACAATCGAGTTATCCTTATCCTGTTGCTTAACCAGCATTTTCTCTATACTACGATTTCTAATCCACCATGTGCATCACGAATTCGACCATCACTCCTAACCTTTGTCCTTAAACCTTTAAAAATCCTGATGCTCTCTGACTAAATATTTCTTTCAATTCTAAATGTAAAATCATTTGCAAGCATCTTTACTCGTAATCTATCGTCAGACCATCGCGCCCAAAATTATAAAAATATTCACGATAAAATAATCCTGAAACACGTTCACAAACAGGATAGCAGCCGCAGGAAGCAACGTATCTTCGTGCCAGATTCTTTCTACCCAGACTCGAACTCATTACCGTAGGATAAACGCGCGCCTACGAACACATACTTGACCATGCAGCTGTTTCACAAAAGAGTTACAATAATGAAAGCTCAGGTTGCGCCTAAATCCGGTGTGCTAGCTCGGCACCGTTGCCTCGTCTAGGGGAAAAAACTGGGCAACTGTGCGTTTAAAGGGCGAGAAAAAAGTGGGAAAAGAAAGGTGAAAAAAAAAAATGGAAGTTCGCGCGGTGACCCGATTTCGCAATCGCGAGGCTACCTTTCAAGCCACTTCCGCTCGCACTTACTAATTAAGCCACGCTCTCGCTCTCAAAGGGCGCTCGGCGAACGCAGCCAGGACCAGTTTAAATGTAGAAATCGTGCACGCGGCCATGAGCATTGTCCCGATGAATGCTTATTGTAACCAAAAACGTTCTCGAGAGTTCGCGCATAATTTCCCGTACCACAAAGCCAGTCGTGAAATCTGCGTAACAATGAAAACCGGCCGCGTTTACAAAGCGACCGGAAAATGCCGTTTCGGATTGCCGAAAAAAGAAAACGGTTTCCCCCCCATTGCTTGGCGAGTGTACGCCGCAAATTTTCCGGAACTGCTCCGTGAACAACAAACGGAGTCTTAACATCGTAGGTATTCTTTATTTCAACGCGTTAAGCGAGAAAATATTTTTGTTTCGAGGTAAAGCGAGCGTGTCTTGGATTTTTTTTTAAAAAAGATTACAGCTGTTGGACCTGTGGTTCAAGTTAGACTTGAATCAAGTTTAAGTTAAGCTGGCGAAGTTTTACGAGCTCCAACATACATCGAGGTACAATGTGTCACCTTTTCCTACACAGGGTAAAAGAATCTCATTCCACCCCGATGCGACTCTCTAAAGTCGCATAAATATTTCACAGTGACACTTGTTCGAGTTCTTCTCACGATACCATGCGTCAAAAGGAAAATGATTTTAATTTCAAATGGCGAATAGGGAAATTGAGTCGAGGGGAAACACGATCAAAGCTCAGACGATATTTCTACGATAACGTTCCCTCCTTCCGATTCATTGGTCTAGAAGGTAACCAACCCCGATATATATCATGTACAATGTGAAGCACATCGCTTGATTTATTAACCCGGAACGGTTCTTAAAATCAACTCTAAAACGTCGACTTTAAGAATACCAAAAATCGATTGATGATTCTTTAAGAATGAACTGGATTGTCAGGTAGGTTTTTACTTGCTAAATTTAGAAGAAAAAATTACATCAAGTAAATTGAGAGAGTAAATGGCAAAGTCAGCTCTCGATTCTTTCCAAACTCTCTTTCTAAACTGTTATAAAAAAAAAAGAAAGAGGAGAGGAGAATTCTAAATGCAGGGTGCAGACATTTCGCTTATATTTTTATATGAATACGGACGTGGAAAGAGCGCGAATACTTAGAAAAGGAAATTAGACTATTTAATCAAACGAATCATTCATTATCCACGCGAATTGCCGCTTCAAAACCTCAAAAATTAAACTTCACCGACTGCGAAATCTGTGAAGTGTAAAAATAGCGGGACGTAGGAATCCGCGTGGAGCACGTACCGACAGACGAGACAGTTGTTGGTTTAAACGACGCCGAAATAATGACGCGGCTCCTTCTCAAATAGAGGCAACGTAGCTAACGGGCAATAAGAGCGCCGCCGGGACCGAAATGAAGCCCCCTTTACGCGAATATGAATAAGAAACGAGCCGGCACATACTATTCTCATTTTCATGCTACAGGAACTGCACGGCGAACTCGAGCCTGTTATACGAAGTTTATACGCAGCAAGTAACCATCTCTGTAGAAGCTCCAGTTACAAGCAGCAGCCCCTTAACCATCTACCTTCGCTTTACCCTCCGACCGCCACCTACACCCGTCTCTTTCAGTTGTCGATCTTCTTGTGCAGCGCGATATTGACTCTCCTGCTTATATTTTCACGTCGTTTTCTCTCTCCACTCTACACCGGACTTCTTTCAACCGGTCTGTTTACTCGACGATATCGACACGATTGTCGCGTTACTCTATTCGATGCGCGTTTCCACCCTCTTTGTCTGAAGATATTTCTGCGCAAGAGCGATCGGTTAACATTTCAACTGTCCCATAAACCTCGGGAATAGCGATGACGGAATATTGAACTGCAGTCACACGGTAAAAGCCAATTTACACTTTACACTGTGCACATGCATCGCGGATGATTCGATTACTGAAAGTTACATAGATTATTTCTATCTGTATTTCAACTACAGTGAACGTGCAAAGTAAACGAAGTACAGCTAATTGCTGTTTTGACGAATCGAAGAATAATTAACATAAACGACATCCTTCTGCAAAGACTAAAGCTGTTAATGCAGTATACACTAACAGACGGTATTTGAACGGTTGGCAAAACTAACGAAATAGGAATTTAGACACTCTTTCGTCTTTCACGTACAGTGTATATGAATTATCGCCGATGCACATGCCAAACGTAAAAATGTAAATTCGCTTTAACAAGCGAACGAGATTACGCTTCCCTCGAATTGTATAATATCCTTCAGGTGCTATCATCCAAGACGATGCTGAGGTTGAACGAACGATCATAAATTTTCGCGAGCCGCGAGTAGAAAATAAGCGTCATAATCGCGGATACAAGCAGTCGACAACATACTGTGTTTTGTCGTTACGAATAGAACGAAGGAACAAATGAGAAAAAGAGAAGGATCGGTGTATCGCGTGCACGTTCCGACGTGTGTTCGAAATTCAGCCACCTCGGACGCGGATTTCCGTGAATTTTTCATTCCTCCTACTGCCTTCGCGTTACTCACGGTCACTACGCTTCTCCCTGCTACTTGTACCGTAAATATTCCAACGATAGGCGTTATTACGCTCATCGTATCGAACAGCCTCGATCAACAGGGTCGGAAGTTTCAAGAGATCCCCACAAGAGATCGTTGTTGCGTTATTTTCTCAGAAAGTAACAGTTCTCGAGAGTGTATAAAGTGTACTCGTAACAATTTTTATAATGCAATAAGTTTCTCCTCTATTCTCCCTTTGTGCACGCCGTACCTACTTGTTACAATAGCCACTTTATGTTCCAACGAAATTTTATAATTTAGGCGTTGGAAAGTGTACCTACGGCATTGTTTTCTCATTTGTTTGCAGCTGATGTTAGTAGCGGAATATACGAAGAATGACCATTACAGTTCAATCGCGAATCATTAAAATATATATATGCAATTTAAAATTCACAACCTACGTCACGTATGAAAATTTTGTTAGAAATGAGGGACGTCCTAGGAGATTATGAAATGATATTTGTATGTTTAACAAGGAAATTATTTCTTACTAATATGTTAGTAATTTTATCAAAAATTGCAGATACTCTGAGACTTTTTAAATAACAGCGTACACGTGTCTTACACTGATCGCGTAATAATGGTACTTTACCATGTACATAAAATAAATAAATAATAACAATTCTCCTACTAAAATTTCACGAATACACCTTTCCTGTCTGAAATCCGAGAACCGTGCTATTCCACATTCGGCGGTTAGCTAAAACCCGAATCGAGAAGATATCGGGACGGAAAAATCCTGTTGGGTCTGAATGTTTCCAGACGTTCCCAAAGGCGCGGTTCAATAACGCTCGAGAAGGGGCGAAACAGAGAGACGTTTTCCACGCGGCAGAATGCAAAGCGACGTCGTTTAACCGTAAAGGGTGCAATAAAAAAGCAGACGGTGGCTATGGTAATCGGCGCGATAAAGCGATTCTCGCGATGACGATACCGAAAGAGGTGGCAGTTGGCGGTTCGTTACTCGACCCCTGAAACGTCTTTTCCATCCTGACGATTTCACGAATCCGTCTCTGATTAACAACGAGACGTTAAACGCGGCCAAGTACAGCGAGACTAAAGCACAAGAGAATCAAGAGAGGAGAGGAAGGAATTGAAGAGAAGAGAGGTCGAAGGTCAGGAAATTGAAGTGGTCGATTGAAAACCAGCGGCATGAAACTAGAAGCTGTTCGAAGAGCTGTTTATTAGTCGTCGAGTCTTGCTGCACTTAATTGTGAACTAACGAATGTTTGTGTTTGGAGATGTTCAAACTTCCCTCGTGCTTCTCGAGTTAAATTAAACGCTTTCTGCTTTCGATCGTAGCCGGCGGTTCTGCTAGGCTCGAGAAGAAAGAAATTCCGATGTACACTCTTGTTCATAAATATAAGGACACCTGCTAAACGTTTCGTACGAAACGTAATAATTCATCTACGGTATAAAGGAAATTGTCTCGAACTAAACGTGTTGGTTTCTCAAGATCAAAATGGTGATCAGAAGATGCGACAGATGTGCATAGACAAGAATTGGATTAATTACGATATATGAAATTCATAATTCAATCTAACGTTTCAAATGAAATAAGCGTTCGTAAAGGCTTTGATAATTTCCTAATGATGCTTCGTGTTTCCTTCGTTATATTCCGAATGTTCCATTATCTGAACGATCTATTATCCGAACATATTATTTCCAAGTAATGGATGTTCTTTCCCATTTCAAGTATGTTCTCAGCGCCGAAACAACGTCCGACGTAATTAAAAAATCGAAAGTGGTGTGGGTACAACAGAATTAGCAAAAATACATGTAACTGCAAAACCCGCGATCACAGAAACCATGATATTGAAAATTATCTAGAACACGTAGAATTCTCAGATTCCGGCAACAGTAGAAAAATCTTGAACTGTAATGTAACCAAATGGTTTTATCGCGATAAACATGACGATAATGAGGATTTTAAACAAATGAAAACAGCAAACGAAAGTGATAATAGAGAGATGCCGAAGCATTCGTAATATTCGAAGGCAGGATTCGATGTTTCAAAGTACGAAAATAATCAAACTCCATACAGTTACTTATGTTGAAAAAATAAAATGATGTGACTTAACAGGCTACGAAGATATGAGATCTATAAATATTTAAAGATTGTGTATCTGAATGTTAATCTATATTTGAATGAATGAGATTTCGTATGAGAAATGATTCATATGATTTCATATGATGATTGTCCTATTATCCGAAAATACCATTATCCGAACAATTCTGTCTTCCTATTAGTTCGAATAAGAGAAGCTGTACTGTGCTTATGAGCGTAGATGTATTTAACAAGAAGCGAAGCACGAAGAAGCCGATAAATTACGGAATTCCATTCGCGCGAATTCGTCGAGAAGAAAGCATCCGGTCGAAAATTTTTCTCGTTGCAAAAAAGAGCGGTAATTCGCGAGGATAAAAGTCCATCGTCGCTTTCCCTCAACAGTGGAGAGAAATATACGTGTGAACGCGCGTCAGCGAAGGAATTAAAGAGGAAGAAATATCGAGGACAAGAAACGCCGACCAACGACTTCAAACATGGGAACACGGAAAAGCTCGACAGCGTGGAACGCTATTTTCGGAAGCAACTTTAACTTTTCCAAATTGAATCGGACCCGACTTTTCTCGGAACCACGCGCGCACACCTTGTCGCTGTCAAATCATTATGGGACTCTTGACGCGCAAACTTTATGTAACACATCTGTTACACCGTGTGTGTGAAGCGAGTTGCTCTTCCATCTCGAAATATCTTACCAGCTTTTCCCTCGAATCTGAAACGAGATAAGTCACGCGAGAGCAACGACGTGAGAGACAGTGTTCGGATGCTTTATCGACTCATCGTCGAGGATTTTCCGTGAGAGAAAGGGTTAAAGAGTTTCTCGATTGAACGTCGACCGTACACAAAATATGAAAACTTTATGGTAGCGGGGAAATTCGATGAAATATGGCAAACAAGCAGAAATGAAGAATAATTTTCGAACACTTCATGGTATCCGTATTTTCGTAAATAATTCGCGATCCTCTGACTTCGTTTCATTTTTCTTTCTTTTTCTGTTTGGAGAAACGTTTAATGAACAAATTTCGGCAAATATTTCCCAGCGTTTGACACGAACACGAATGAGATCGAAGAGACAAGTAATTAACGACTCTATTCAGTATTCTACGTTTTACGTTCAAATCTCGGATCGCAGTCGATTCGAATAAAAGTGTAAAGAAAATTGGAAAGGTCGAACGCTCGTTCGGAAGATACTGCAATTTAGCGGCAAGCTGTACGTTTCCCTGGAACGGACAGTGTAATTAATTTTTGCCCCTAGACAACGATCGATCGTTCTTAATTTATCGAGGAGCGGCATTTAACGATTGATAAAGTAACTAGAAAAAAAAGACGAGAGTTCGTTTAACGGGAAATCCAAATTCTTTGAGGCTCGGATCGTGGAAAATTTACCATGGCCACGTTTAAATATTTTAACTCGGTTATTCCAATATCCTTTATGTTTAGCATACGGTCCACGGTAACCAAATATAACATCTCAATTACGCTTCAAAGTAATAGGTCAACTAAAAATCTCTCACATACGTTAAGAGTCTTTGAATAAATTAATATTAATAGCACGAGTGAATATTTGATTAATTAATTGCGAAGATTCTAGATACTGTTTACTGATTCCGTGAAAATAGAAGAAACGTATCATTTTTTTCAAGAACTTAATAACGACGGATAATACTTATAATCGTAGCAAGCTATTCAGAAGTACCTAGATAACGATGTTAATGTTTTTGTCGCTTGAAAACAATTTTCCATCCCTAATTATCAGTACGTACAGAAAGTCAATAAATTGAACATACAGTGGAACTTCACTTACACGAAATATTAGTTAATACCCAATTATATTTATATGAACTTATATTTATATGAACGTGAATTCTAATTATAGGAACGAAAAACTACAGGTAGTGAAGAGAATTCATGGAGTCCTACTTTACCCAGTTTCTATATCCATTCATATAAATTATTTATCCCTCGACAAGGTCATACTTATAAATGAAACTTTAACGTAATTTGTTAAAGACGATCCACTCGATTCACTGTTCGTGAAACAAGGGACCAGAGAAACCCGGAGACCCAAATCGTTGGTCTTCGTATAGTATGGATTTCAACAAGAATTTGCTTATTGAATTGCCACGAATCCCAGTTCAATTAAGGATGCTACTCGTACCGTCAACAGGAACGTTGGTCCGTGGCTTGGAGTACATTAGGGGTTTCCTAGAAAAGGATGACTCGATAGAGAGGGGCAAGATAGCGGTTAGAGGGTGGATAGAGGATGACTAGCTACCCTCCCCTATCGACGAGCCAACGAGGTATACATAGCGACACACCCGGAACTCCGGTCTCCCCGTTCCGAATGCTAATAGGGTAATTAACAATCTCGGTATTAGCTGCCAAGAACGCGTACTAACAATATGTCATCGGACACCAAATTTGCGGTAAACTCCCCTTGGCTTCCAATCCCCACGTTACCTCGCTGTTAACATTGACTCTGTATTAAGTTACTTTTCACGCGGTGCTTGACGCAATTGAATCGGATCGTGCAATTACGCGTTAAGATGCGTTTAGATTAACAGATGGATAATATAGAGTGAAAGCAAACGTATGCTTCGTGAAATTGAGATTTGGTTAATTTGTTTGGACTGATAATCGAGGAAGTTTATTTTCCATAATAAAGTAAACTAGTAAATTTATCTTCTCGTTTCCTACGACTTGAGACAGATTAATTTTTCACTATAATTGGAGTCCTCGTCTTTAATTTCGCCGCGCCAATAAAGCAATAAACGAATCATCTCCATGAAACGCTTCTCTACGAAGACGCGAAAGAGGATATGGTAGTTTTATCGGTGTCATGGCAGAGATGCTATACAATAAACATGTAACACTGAATATTCATAGCGAGCAGCTACACGTGGCCTGCTATCAACGCCCAACAATTACCAACTTTGCTAAAGTTTTGGATAGTTATTATAACGTCGAATAATAATTACACACTGTGGAACAATCTTCGGCTCGGAAATATTTCTATACGTGGTATAACATCGTGCGAACAGTTTCTTTCCATGTCCACGATACAAATTTAACGATACATTGCACGACAACACTAACTAAATAATAATACGCTCATCAAAAAGTTATCATAAATACGAGTATGAAAACTATTCAATCTGGATATTTATTGCAACTGTGAAATAATCTTTCGCCTGGGAATTTCGATAAGAAGCGCAACATTGTACAAGAGCAGTTTCTTTCCAAATCCGACTTCCACGATGCAAGTACAAATACAGCGAACCAGTATCGCGCTCAACGGACGATCACGCGTCGATCAATCGAAAGAAACTCCAAACTGAATAATAATGCGCTCGTCAAAAACGTCGAATCGCGAACAATGCTCAGAAACGTGTCAACCGTGAAAACTATGCGGTCTGGCTGAAGGGATCGAGCTGATAATGCTGGTGGTGGAGATGGAAGAAAATACGTTGGTATATGCTGCGGTCGATACGAGAGGAAAGTACTCGAAGACGTCGTTCCCCTTACGCTTGAGGCCATTGTTGCATAGGTTTATGCAGGAGAGAACCAAATCGTGAGGGTAGAGTGGCTGGATAAGTGGAAGTAGCTGAGACGGTAAGGAACGATGAAGGGACAGGAGAAGAGGAAGATACGTCATATTCCTTAAACGAGGGTGGAACGTCAAGACAAGCTGGCGCCACTCATACCTACCACCCAGAGAATAACAATATCCAAGTCTCTATCTATATGTCGTTTCGTAGACAGCTCAGGCCTGGCTGCTGGTGTCGACGTTCGGGTTGCTTGTAAGCAAGGAAAATTCTGAAGAGGCTGCAGGAAAGGCTGACACGTGAATGTTGTTTGAAGAACTATGTTAAGCAAACACAGGCTCGCGAATTAATATTGAGGTGATTGTTATACATACGTGTTGGTTTATTAAAGAAACGAGTGATAAAATTGTAATAGTCAATTATATTAAAACCACTTTATGTACAAGTACAAAGATAGAGTAATCGTCGCTCGCTCAATGCTACTGATCAACTATACCCTGACTATTCGACTGTATGTGACTCGCTATAATGACTGTCCTAAAGAGCACGTTCGTCTATTTGTATCGATCAGTGTTATTACAAGAAGTTCAAATGTAACTCCGATCAACGATTATAAATAACAACGATAATGTTTTGTCCGGCGTTCGTTTACCTTTGAACCTAGTAAACAAAAACAACGTTGATATTTCAAGGCATAATAATATGAGTCTCTCCCGACTTCCATTGACTCATGCGCCGCTACAATATGATAGAAGGAAGGTGTTACGGTTCTTGGTTGGCTTTTAATTGATCGAGCCTAGAAAAATTCGCTGGAATATGTCGACTAATTTCGATAATAGTCGACTATTAATATGTCGACTAAGAGGATCACTAAAGAAGTTAAAATGCGTTTTCAAAATCCAACAGCCCCTAGATGACAGAAAAAGCTAAAGTTTATCTTCCAAAAATCGCAACTGTTTGGTGTCATAAAGAGAAAATATTGTTATTAATCGAAGTGGATTTTCATTCGTATCTGTCGCCATACCTGCAACGAGATGACAATCTGCAGCGTAAAACGAGTTCGTCGTAAAAATCGAAAAAGTCCAGAACGTATGAAAAGTCAAATAACTTCATTGAGAATTTTCAGGGCGTTTGGTGAAAAGGCAAAGTTCCCGACAGGGTCGCGTATCCGATAATCCGATAGAAAAATATCTTTCTTAGAGGCAGCGAGTGAACGAGGAAAACCATCGACAAGATTTCAACGTTTCCCGTAAAATGGCCACTTTACTTCTGTTCCTGGACGGGCCGCGAGTCAAAATTATGCCAGCCGACCTTCGTCTTTATCTGCGAAGGGTGAAACATCGATCTCGAGAGAAAGCTCGATTGCAACATCGACATCGAACCACGACGTTGCAACAATGCTGCGAACTTTACCTCGAATTTGTAGTTGGAACTTTGATGCAAATTATCTGGGACAGATACAAGTTTAACGTTAATGGAGCGTGAACGAAGATTGATACGATTAGCTAATACAGATCCTAATTAAGCCGTTTTATTCAGACAAAAACCGAAGCACCGTAGTATGTAATTAGAGAAGTTTCCATGCAAACCACATTTAATCGAATCAATTAAGACTAAGACAACACGGAAAAACATGATAAATTTATATTAGTTAATTTCCTAATTTTAATGCTACTGCAACATGCAGGCCATTGCTCGTAACAAACAAATGGCATGAATATTATGACAATTAATAGCTCTGAAGCGTTCGCGAAAGCTGAAAAGTTACTGTATATTTAATAGCAAAGTCAAATACAGAGGAATATCGCTAATATAAAATTGATTGACACGATATTCTGTATTCTACATGTGCAGTATTTATATAGAAACGAATTTTGTAAAATATTCAGTGCACCGCTTCAGTTGAATCAACTGCGTTTGATTCGGCTCGACATGAATTCATCAGCATTCCACGGTAGATAACCAAAAACAACGGCGAAATTAGAGAGATCGACGAAACACCGAGCAAGTACATCTTAGGAACAAGCATAGAGAGAAAGGGATTTGTAGTGCATCGATTTCTCCGGCCAGTTGGCCCGGACTTGGTCCAAGTTAATTCTGGTGAAATCGCGTTGAAGCAGAGGAGTGGACGGGTGTAATGCGTGGTTCCGGTCGCGATCAATTTTCCACGAATGGGTCGCCCTGAACACGCGTGAACACTCGAATATGGATTTCAGTGGATTAACAGGAAGCGTGACCATAGTTTTAAGCGTCGATATATAGTCGCACGCGAGCGGTCGCGCCGGAAGCCGGCACGCGGACCGGAAACCAACGGCTGCTAGGCTAACTGCTTTATGAAATACCGATGGCGCGGCCGGAAGCCAGCCGTTTCCTCACCGAGATCGCGGAACGCCGATAAGGGAGTAGATTTATAGTATAAGCGGAGAAGTTGCTCGATTAAACCTCTCGTCGCTCTTTCCACCGAATTTCCACAGAACTTCATACTAACTTTACAATAGAAATCGCATCGTAAGTCTAGCCTACATCTCCGGAACTGGGAACATACGGAAGTGTTAAAAGAGAAGCTTGAAAAAAGACCAACAGTGTACATCATTCGTAATAGGAGTGTTTTTCGAGAAATCGACAGAAAAAGCTGATGGTAAATCAGCTTTGACTCGTGAAAGTAACTGAACATTTATAGAATGCTTTTATGAATATGTTATGCGTATCATGAATATATTTATGAATATATTATTAGCATTGTAACGAGACACGACCATCGCGATTGTGTTGATCAAACTTGAAACGAATTTGGAAATGTACATAAAATTTGCAAGATACTTCTAGTAAGCTGATTCCTCATAGTCTCAGGCGATCAATTATTCATTATATTAATGGAAGTATCTATAGTGTGATCATCTTTAGCACTAATTCTATATTTAACACTATTCATGCTGTATATTAACAAATACATGTTTGCAATAAATATCCTTTAATTTCTATAAACATTTTCAATAGTTTCCAACTACAAAATACTTTCCAATTTTACTTCAATAAAATCACGATAGTTGTGTTTCATTACGCTACTAATGAAATTGCAAGAAGTTTCGTAGAACATACACAATATATCGGTAAGATGTTTCTATGGTAAACGTTCAAATATTTTCGTTTCACTGTAGATTCTTCGTGAAACGAAGCTTCTTCGAAACAGATAACTTTATTTCAATTTAAAAAGCTATTCATACGTTCGTTTTAGTAGACTTTAAGTCGCGAACCGTTCTTTGGAAAACGCGCTTCCGTAAAAATTCTTTGGGAAAGGAGCGGATCGCAGCACGCGTCCCATTTCAAGCGGATAGCGCGCAATTCCGTGCCTCATTCAACCCTCTCAATTGCTAGCGCGAAAGCTCGATCCCGGAGGCAATTCAGCCGTAAAATCGAGTCACGTTCTAATCGCGTTTATTTTAATTTCAGCGAGCATACGGGCCTGAAGAAAGACGGCATTTTAACGCCGCCAAATGAACGCGGTTTCTATTCCTTTCTCCTCCGCCTCTTCTCAAGCTTTTTCCCCTTTTTTGAGTAATGAAGTCGTGGTAATCAAGACGTAAGGTTCGAGCCGGCGGGAAAGAAACGGGAAGGTGTCATTAAGCGCCGCGACCCTCTCGTACGAGCCTCGGCACGTTCGCGCGTAATTGGACGTGCCTCGCAAAAAAAAAATAATTGATGATATCCCAACGGACCGAAATCCTTCGCGATTAATCTTATAATTTGTCAAACGCTCCTACGGACCATGTCGACTCGATCTGCTCCACGTGTCGACTAATCGATCTCCAAGAGAATCCAACGAGCAGGCTGTGAGACGTCGAAACAAACAGAAAGGCGACGTCGATGAAGAAAGTTTTTTACAGTGTGAGAAAATTAAAAGTTTTCGATCTTGGCTCTCGTCGTCTCGTACGAATTAAAGTCGATACGAAAGAAGAAACTGCGTTCAATTCTCAAAAGATTATATCATTGAATCAGGTTATTTCTTTTTTTAACTATCTCGTATTAAGTCCGAAGATCAACGAAATTGCGCTTATTGTTCTTTTTGCGTGTGGTCTTCGATTACAAATATACCATGGATTTTTTATTTAAAGGTATGAAAGAATATCCAAAGCTAGATCATAATATTTAGTAAATGTCTTCGTTCAGGATCGATTTCGCGGCCTAATTATAAAGTAAAAAGCGCACAAATTTGTACATTACAATTATTGCGGCATTAGAAAACGTTTTACAAAGTTGTTTGTCGATTTGTTGGAAAGTTTGGACAAGTAACATGTATCTTGGCAAGATTTTCGCTGGATTAGGTGAATTCTTTGGAAAAAGTATTTCCCGCGTGAGTATTCATCTTGAGACGGTAGGAGGGTGCGATCCATTCGGAACGAGGAAAGTTCGACGACGTTCCCGAGCGTATAACGGCTTGTCCGCGAGATTTACGAAGGCATTATGCCTGGCGGGAACATGTGTTCGCTAAAATTCGATCGTTTCTTTCGGTGTCGGGCTCGACAACGATAACATTATCTGCGATTTTAACGCTCGAACGAGAATTCTGCGGTTCGCACTTCACTGGCCCGTAAACTCACCGATTGCAAACCGTTTCCGTAGCCATACTCCACGCTGGACATTTCATTGACTCTTTTAACACCTTTGTGCAATTGATGTTCACGATAGGTGTTAAATAATTCAGATTAAATAACAGTGAATTACGATATCGACTGCTCGGGAATAAATTCACACCTATCTCGAAAACCAGTAACGGATCCTACCTTCGTTCCGAACCTAAAAAGATATTTCAAGTCAAATAAAATACCGAGTTCACGTTAATAAAATAGCATCAAACGTCTTGAGTTCCAGCAATTTGACACAACTAACTTGACCATTAATGGATACAGCGTCTACGAGAAAGAATTACATTCGTAAAATATTACTATATGCTGTATATTTGCAGTATATTTTATAATGCATATTTATGAAATGTTAAAACGAGAATATTTATATTTTCGTGAACGACTAAAAGAATTGAAGCGGTTTGACTCGCCTGAACGAAATTGTAGACGTTTCAAGCAATGATCCGTAACGAACGTGTAATACGTAAAAGAAACAAACTAGGGCCATTAGAAAAGGAAATTTCGCGACGAAAGTTATAAGACTTAGACACGGTCTAGAAAGTTTCTGAATATCCGTTGGTTCGGCCCTTAAGGGGATTCCCTGGCGAAATGGTAGGTTCTGCCCTGCCGCCGATACAATCGAGCGAGCTCAATAAGAAATATTTACGACTGGAGCACACGCGCCCCGTTATTACGACTCAGACTTTCATGCTGCTGCGTTCGACATTTTCCACGGGTGTTCCTGTTTTATTTCTCCATGGCCTACGACTCGATTTCCCTTCGAATACTGCTCAGCCTACGGGCCGAGTTCCGCCGGAAATTGCAGACCGCTTGGAGATTCGATTCGCCACGGAAATGGTGAACGCGCTCAAGATGGAAATCGAAAGAGACCCGGCAAGATGTTACGGCCGTGGCAGCTGATACGATTAATCTTTAGGGAATTTCAAGTTACTCCTATATATGTATATGTATCATTTGCCAATACATATAAATATCGGAGAAATAACTAAACCAAATAACTGGAAAGTGATTGACAGAGGGACCATCTTCAACACCAATTCTAATGAAACAATTTATACGCGAATATACGTGAATTTGACGTACTAGAATTCATATTAAAGAGATGAAAACAGGCTTCGAATTTCGAGATTGAAAACATATTTTATGAAATATCTCTACGGGTATAATTCAACTGTGTAAACAACTTTTAAACAGAATTCATTTGTTGTAGATTCATATAGTTCCAGTTTCGTGAAAATTCACATATATAAACTTCAAACAATTATACGAAATACGGATAAATCGAAGTTTTGATTTTCGATGTTGCAACAAGAATTTCGCATTTACTTTCATGCACTGTATATGAAATAAGGTCGATGCTCAAATATTCTACTAATCTAGTATCTTAATCTACGTTTAACATAGCGGCATCATGTAGTATATTTCAATTACGAGATTTTGCACTATCTTCGTCACCGAATTCATCGCTAGAATCGTGACTAGTTGCTGGTGATCGATGGCTAATCCGAGGGCAGCGTCGTTTATCGAATCGGCGATCGAACTGCTGTAATTCATGTCGTGCCGGACGATACTCTCGTCAATGATAGGATCGTAAACGTTTGCGGCTAACACCCGACCATTTCTAATTGTACGTATATCGTTAATTACTAAAACCCAGAATCAATAATTCGAACACCTTAAACTTTCCGCCACATCATAAATTAGTTTTCGTTGACGAATTCGTTTTAAGAAGAACGATCGGTAAGAACAATAGAACCGTTTCAACTTGGCAAAAACAATTTGTATTTTAAAAAGAAACAAAGATAAAAATTGGAGTCTGTATATAAAAGTTAAAGTTATAAGGCACATATGTGTATCACGGATATTACTTTTAGCGTGTTAGCGTTCCGTGAAACTGCTTCTTTTAATTAAATTTCTGAGCATTCATGGTGTATGGATCTCATTAACCACGAAATGGTCAATAGGGCAAAGGATTCTGTAACACTTACGGTAAAAGGATCAAATATCACCTCGTAGATATCAAATGGATACAAATCGATCGCTCGTCACCCGGCAGTGTGCTTTGAGGTTGAAATTATTCGAAGTTTCGGGCATTGAAGTGGTAGTAGCATTTGCTCCGACGCTCGTTACTAGCAAACGACAAGTTTCCTTTTGACGATCAACCGGCACAGAAGCATCAGTTTATGTCAAATGCGTCTCAACAAGCCATCTTCGCTAAACGAGTTCTCATATCATTTTTCAAACGGTTCACAGTAAAGGCGCACCATAAATCACAGGTGTTTGACATTTTCGTCGCTTTTGATATTGCAAATGGATTGATTCACGTGATAATAGTCGTGAAACGAGACTTGTTCCGGTGAGGATCGGCATTCATAGACACACGTTTCTAACATGTTCAGTAACTTTGTCAAATGAACACTCTTTGCACTCATGGTTCAGTTCAGATATTAATGTTGCTTGAGTTTGTTAAATGTAACAATATTATTCGAAGTCGTCCATCAGAGTAGAGTTACACGCCTCGTTATGCATCGTAAGCGCATAAATCAACATTATAATGCACCGCTACCTTCGGCTTTGCTTACAACTTCTGTCCTCACTTACGGCAAGCGTGCGTCTACGCGCCTATGGAAATCAGGAAATAACGTGCATGCTATTCTATGATCTCCAATGTTTTGAGCGCGTATACTAATTCAGGATTATTTATACCCGACTCAAAGTTGGTAAGGTAGTTATGTTAAATGTTGATCGCGAATTCTGATAAGTACAAAGGCACTGTGCATTAATCACTGTAGATGCTGTATTGCTTAATCTCCTTAACATTGAGAAACTGTGTAATAAATTAATATATCGATCAGCTTATATCTGTCGAAATAACTGTTCTAACGAGTAAATTTATCTTTTGGAAGATCTGAGAAGATAAAGGCTTATAAGCTCGATTTTGATCGTATGTATCTTAAACTTGTTAATTCTTGTCAACAAAAGTAGAATGTTGTATACAGTTCTGAGAATTAATCAATTCAGGACTTTTGTCCGTCGTAAGAGCTACGATGTAGTTAATTGACCTTAGAAACTCATCCGGTAAAGATAGATTCTCTACTTGGAAGAAAATTCTCAAAGTATACGTAATGAAGCACATTTATACACGAGAAACGTCGATTTCTAAAATGGTATAAAAGAACGTTCGTATATTTTCCCTTAGCTTGCCAAGACAAATACTTTTGTAACTACCCTCTGTTTTCATACTTTTTCCGTTCACTTATCTCTATTTATGTATGTCATACTTCATCCATATTTCTTTGTCAAATGGACCCTTAGAAAAATCTTATGAAAAAAGGGAAGGTTACTCAAAAAAACTCTTAAAAAGTCCATGATTCCTATTACTCGAAGACAACAAGTTAGAAAACTCAATTCTATTGTAGTATCATGGACAAAAAGGCCTAAGAGATATCGGGTAAACCATAAACAATGTCGCGAGAGCCGAGACGTCGTCGGGTCCATCAATGTGTCGTCGGTCCTTCAATTGAATAGTTTCGTAGAAAAGGCCTACGTGGCCCTGGCCACGAGTGTGGGCCTAAGAAAAGACAAAGGGATACTAGAACAGTCAGTGTCAGTGGAGAAGCCACAGAGTGTGAATGGAAGAGTCAGAGAGTGCGAGTAGCGTTGTCGAGATAGTGTTGCTAGCGTTGTCGTGAGAGTGTGGTTCGCGCGAGAGAGACAGCGTTGGATCCGTTCTGACGAGAGTTGTGAATTAACTATTGAATTGTCTAGATTATAGTACGTTATTGTGATTAGTTCACGTTAAACAACCATCGTTCTTCTGTTTAATCAACATTTGTACAATCCATTCATTGTAAATAAATCATCATCAATAATAATAATATATATTACCGATACTACACTATAAATTATTTTCCTTCCATTATTTTTCGGTCCTATCTGGTACTTCACTTCCATCACGAATACCATGCACAGAAGCATTAAAAGAGATCACCGATTACTTAGTATAGCGGTCTGACATGAACTGATAATGTTTTACCAACCTAGTATTTTATCGAACGGTCGATCTCTCAGAATTGCGATCGCCCATCGAAACGTATGTTTTTCAGCGGCAAACAAACCGGTAATCGCGAAATCGACGGTCATGCAAAGAACCTGTTCAATCTGTTCTGTTGAAAAGCGCGCACTGTATTTTTACCCCTCCTCTTTTTTTCTTTTTTCTTTTTAATGGACCAAGGGAAAAAGAGACCGAAATTGCTCGTAGGTTCGATTGACCCGTCACTGAAAATCGGTATTTCAAACTTTTATAACAGTAAAATTGTAATTGACTCGGACGATTCATTCATATACGCGATTAAGCGGAAAAAAGCTTCCAAAAGAGGAGGTTGGGAGGTGAGTCGGAGGGTCGAACGAAATCACATCGGTGGCGTGAACACGCAGCGTTGACTGGCAAACAGAGAGGACAGGTAACGAGAAAGTTGGGCCACAGTGGTCGGCTGCGTTTGAGGTTATCAGCCGGCATTATGCTTGTGGCGATGCATGCCACTTTCGCAGTGGCCGGCCGTAGTATCAGCGTAAACCGGTGTGCAGCCGTGGACGCGCGGTTTCATCGTGTTCGTGTCCACGTTGTAGCTGCAAGCGTTGGAGGTGCGCCACGCAATTTACTGGCGACATAATTATCTCTCGTGGGCTCGTGCTTTTAATTATTCCCCACGGTCAGGGAATTACAAGAGTGCCGCTAATGCGCAATCAGGGACACACACTA
Source organism: Bombus impatiens (assembly GCF_000188095.3). Lineage (NCBI taxonomy): Eukaryota > Metazoa > Arthropoda > Insecta > Hymenoptera > Apidae > Bombus > Bombus impatiens. The sequence continues at coordinate 66,565 of NT_177421.1, forward strand.
CTTCCTACCGGCTGTACATAATTTCCATTTCGTTAGTTCGATGCTCTTCAACGTCTCTGATCGACGAACACCGAAACACAAACAATTTCTCCGTAATGATACTTCGATAGAGAATGAGCATAGTCTTTGAGGAATTAAGTTCGAATCTCGTTAAAATCACAATGGAAACTTTCTCCACGAGATCTGTTCTGTATACGAACCAATATAGATCTGTACTATACCCTCGTTTCCACGATGTTCTGAGCCTAATACTGATAATAGGATTAAACACAATAATTCGAGGAACTTCGATTTCAGACTGAGTTATCCATAAGTTCTTGGTCCAACGGATTTCGTTGTCCTAATCCCTAGTTCCAGTTATGGTACATCTGCATATATGTATGCATGACTTGCTTGCACCAGATTACATCGATAATTGTTGCATTTATGAAATCTTGACAATGATAATCGAGATAATGGCAGAACTATTGTTAGTCTCGCTCATTTTCTTGCACGAGATTATAATATCTTATAAAGGAATAAAGTTCAATTAATTTCTTCTTTCAAGACGTCTTTTTTTCAAGATCTTTCCAGAGAAGTAACGCTATCGTTGCTTGTGTTATTACCAAGTGAAAAGACTTTCCTTTTTCGTATCGATCGAATCGTTGTTCAAACCGCAGCGTAATTCTCAACGCTCTAATACCTCTATCCTGGCTTCTTCATTGTTCGCTATCCGTCGAGCACAGCAGCGATACGGTGACCAATAGCAGGCGCTGCGTCGCGTTTCTTCACCACTAATCACGCGCACGTATTTCAAGAAAAAGAACCAGGTCACGATGCCTATTTTCCAAATTGTCATTCAGCATCTCGTACAACAACCTAAATGCTACCTCTTCGAGATCCCTTATCCAAGATCGAGACATCGATCTGAAACGAAATACGCGATGCAGAGTATTTGTTACCTCTGACAAACGATTAAATTTCAAATGTTACGTGTTTTCTGTTACGCAGAAGTGTCTGTTACACGCGAAGTCATTTATTCATTTTGTATTCGTAAAAAGTAAATTCGTGAAAGCTCTTACGGAAACGAGCAAGTCGATCCGTCTATTTGAATAGACACTTTCAACTACAAATCGACACGTAACATTTCTCCGGTGATATCAACGGGACAGCGATTTATTTCCAAGTGCATCGTGGCACGAGTTTGTTTCCAGGTAGCGATAACATCGGCGGAAGCGCCATAAATAGAGGCTGTAACCTGCTGGATAGCTGCACCGTTGTTCGTTGTCAAATGCGATCGACAAGAAATTCCGAGGGTGGCGAACGTTCTCAGCCGGAAACCGAAGGTAGGCTCCCCAAAGAGATATAAGATGACGATTTATGTTCACTGTTCGAGAGCGGGCCTGCATTATTTTCTGGGGCGCGGTCGTGACAACCAGTCAGAAATTTTCAGCTTCCAGAACAAATAAAAACTCTATCTCATCCCTGACTTTCGAAGCACCCACCTGCGACTTGGCCGCTTTCGCGAAATTGAACGAAAACGAGTTCGCAAGAGAACGTCGACGTTCCTTCGAATGCAATGGAGAGATTCATCATGGATATTTTAACAATCCAGGAAATATCTGATGGTATTCCATCGATATATTTTATCCGCGAGCTAACGATTCTACTACTACTACTCCTGGTAATATCGTGTACCTGATTGCTAATATTAAAATATACATACAACTGTTGTATGTGAAACAAATAAGCTAAATACATACCTGTTAATATCTACAATTATCGAAAATATCTGTGATTAAAGATTCGCAATATTTTGTAGAATAATTAGCTTACAATAAAGTGGAAATATCCAAGTGATAATTTTTCAATCGTAACTAGAGCACGGAGAACGTTGTCTGATTAATGACATAGTTTTCTCCTTCGCTCAAATAGAACAGAATAAATTCCAACATACTTCAACGATATATCGATCAAAATCAAGTGTAGAAAAGTTTTCTTTATAGCGGATAGCTGCAAACGATACTCAACACTTAAACTAAGAAAAGTTGACGAACGAAGGGCAAGTGTGACATTTCGTGCTATACATCGTCCCTATTGGCCAAAGTATATAATTGGTCAGGCTGAGCGTCACGGAAGGTCCCGTGTAAATTGTTCATGGAACCGCTAAAAGGCCTGGCAGATATCACAGCAGTAAGGAGTGGTCAGAGCGTAGGACGGTAACGTTTAGACATAGAGGCCGGGCTTAATTAATTGGCGAGCACGGCAAACACCGGTCGCGTGTCATCCCCCGTATAACCGTGGGTGCACGTAAGTGCAAATGCATCTACGATTGCAATCTAGCCGGGCCAGGTGGCCAGTGTGTCCTGGATGTAACTTCTGCCGGCAGCCGCGACAGCATGCATAAATTCACACATGCCCGGAAACACGCGCATTTGCATACGCAAACGCACGCGTCCGCGAACTGCGCTCAGTGTAATCGTATATGTGACGCAGTGCAGACATTCAGACGCGAGGATGATACGCTCACTGGCCAGACTTGATCAATCGCGTTCCCGAAATAAACAACTATGAACCGAGCGCTGATGAATTTGTTCGTTTCAATAGAAACGCCCCTCGCGATCCACCTTCCCTTCTTCTTTTTTCTTTCCCTTTTTTATTTCGCTTATTCGTTTCACGTTCGTGAATGAGCATTCTATTCGACGATAACAAAACGAACGAACGAAAGATCGAACAAAAGTGTTATCGCGAGCGAGAGAAAGAGAAAGAGGCAGAGACAGAGAAATAGGAAGTGGAAAACTCGTAGAAAGCACGGATGGAAAAGTGGCGACGGTGTTTTCACTCGTAAGCCGTAAAGCCGGCGCTTGGATATAGCCCGAAGGAGCTTATCGCAACTACTTGCCGCATAATGCGAAACGCTCGTTGGAAACGGACTAACGAACACCTCCGAAAGTTCGTTCGTTACCAATTCTCCGATTGGCTGCAGGGCTTACGAGAAAGCCCAAGAAGAAAGACTTCCAGTCGAAAGGAGAAAGGAACGGGTCAGACACAAGAGAAAAAAAAACCGCAACGAGACCAGGATACAAACTATGAAGAGTCTAAACTATGAAGTCGTATTAGCCCTCTCTTCCAGTGGTTGCGCGTCGAGATATTGGAAAAGTCATTAGGATCCGCGCCGTTTTATTGTGCTTGGAGTATTTTAAGTGCTAACGCCAGTCCACCACCACGTACCTTCGTTTCTGCCTCTCTCAGCCTAAATGGCGCTAACAACCGAAGATAAGTGCCACGATTCTCTCGTTACCGTTTTTCTCACGGGAACGAGTGTTGTTCGAAACGGAGATGACTACTCGCTAAACCGTATGATTCTTTCGGTCTCTGTAACCTGTCACCTCTAACGTATTACGCTATTTTTCATAGTGATTTATTCGAGAATAAGTTTTACCGTTGCTTAAAGAACTGTCGACCAATGATTGATACGAAGAACAAACGCAAGTCCCCTATGTAAAAGTTTGAAAAATGCATAAAAAGTGGAAGCACGTATTTCTGACATTGAGTATTCGCGTACCGAATGCGCGCATATATCTAGGCTACCGAATGAATAAAATATTGAAATGGAAGCGTATAAAAGCAGCTTGAATACGAATAAAAAATAGGTCAGCCGCTAGTTTCCGATATCACTGTAACACGCTTCCAAAATTACCAACGCAAACTACCCGACGTTATCTCCCATGGTAATGGCCAGTTTTTTATTATCATCCGGCTGGCTCTGTCACTCGACATTAACCCGTAAAAATTCATTTGTATCCGAGAGCACTTAGCTTAATCACGGGGGGTATTCGTCTTAAACGGCTTCATATTTATTCATGGACCCGTCTGAAAAATGCTCCGCTCCAGCTTCTCCTTGTCGGACCCTCGAGCATCGTTTCATCCCCTAAAAAAAATGCCTTCCACGATATCGAGCATGATCTTTTCCTAGTTTATGTTGCGCGTTTTCTATCATCGGAGACGGCCAAGGCTAGATAAAAGCTAGAAAAGTAGAACGAAACGATCCAACCAGGCGGATTCACGGATGGAAGAAGAGGAAGATTGTCTTATCACCGAAAAAGGACACGTAGATGTGCGCTTGTTGTGGTTTCTTCCGCGACTGTTGCGTTTACAACCGCCAGAGGCTTAAAAAAAAAAGAGGAAGGGAAGCAGGCGAGCTGGTTTAAAGCTGAACGAAGACGCATTAAATCGCGAGCTTCCAAGAAAGCTCAACAACAATGCCAGCATGGAGGATTAAAAACAAACTCTTGCCCCTCAAGAAACGTCCCCCGAGGCGCGTTTCGAATTTGGAAGACGCTTCAGCTAAGGAAATCCTTGCTCCGGAAGACAGCCATTTTACAAATGGATCTGGGTTTCGTCCCAGGAAGAGCAATCTCCCCATTTAATTATTTCAGGACAGATCGTTTAAATATTTGTGAATTTTTCCAATTGTGAATTTTTATCAAATAGTAAAATTTTACTAAATAATAATACTAAGTTAGTTGAATACTAAAGAGAATTAAGGAGAAACGTTCAAATTTCTTTCTAAAGAGCATGAGACAACGTCAAACCTCGTACATCGAAGAAATTTTGGATCGTAGCTAAAATGTTGCTCTATCTATCTTAATCATTGGATATGTAAGTAATATAGTCTTTATAAAACTTATTCGAAAGATACAAACGAGAAATTATAGGGTTATAAAGAATGAATAAATGACGCGTCAAATGTCTTAAATGCTGAGACTTGGTAAACTTTTAGCCAAGCTTGAGCATCGGCGATAATTCAATAATTGAAACGGCAAAGGTGTCAAAGTAACACGAAATTACAGGCAATGACGAAGCAGAGTATAAATCTCTTAATTCCGGCGACAGACGAATGGTCTATGGACGTGTAACGAATGCGGAAACATAACCAACTACAAAGGTTTCAGACCGCAACGTTAAGCCTCGACGCTTAAACTACACGTCTGTTCCCTTTCTTTGCCTCTTTTATAAATTTCAGCCCATTATTACCCGTGGAGTATCGCGTTTAAGAAAAATTCCTATCTTTTTTCTTCTGAACGAATACAAAGGCGAGTCCCTGGTACAAAGGGTTAAAGCACGAAATTAAAGCTTGACGATTTAACCGTGCGTTTATTCGCCGCATTACGGTCCCTTCCTTCCTTTATAGTCGACTCTCTGAAATATGGCAGTCAAGGAAACTTTTCACTGATCTTAGATCTCCTCAAAGAAACTACGTACATTCTGCGGATCATTCTCGTAAAATAATAAAATGAAGAATATATTCTCGTGAAATTTCATACTTTTGATTAAAGAATGTTCATCTTGATAGTTAAATTGTGCTCAAATTGCGAAAAATATTTGTGCCATCGCGATACTAGTGAATCGTGTCGTAATATGAATAACGCTCTGACGAAGTGTTAATTTCGTTGGCCTGTTTCAAACGATTATCCTCTGCGAGCAGTCGACAAAGATGGTTTGCGGTCCTTTGGATACAGAATTTTTCGACACTCGTGCAGGGCCCCGTTTAAGTGAAAAGAGTTCATTCGGAGTCAGCCAGAAGGTTCAAAGATTAAAGCCACTCTTGAACATCAAAGGCGGACCTTAAAATGAAATCCGAAAAGAGATTGTGCGAACTCACTCTCTTATTCAATTCACCGCTCGCTTCTTGCCTGTAAAAGAGAACAGCGAATTTAATTTTTCGTCTGCGCGCAGGAATCCAATTTTCTACACAGCCACGTCATTTCGCGAACCTGATCTTCCGGCCCGACTCTTCGATGGTCGCAGAAAAATTCCGCCCTATAGAAAGCGAGTTTTCCCGCCCGAAATCGTCCAAAGACAATGGATAATCCTTCAACTTGGGTATTAGTTTGCCCCTAAGCAATAGCGCGAATAAGTGTAATCTTTTAATACTGCAGACAATCGTCGAACTTCTCGGATAACAGTTAAAGTTACACCATTTAATTGAGAAGATAATTACACGCAATCTGGCAAATTCTCTGAAATACAGACTTCTAATTTCTTCTTAAAAGAGGCTGGATATCCTGGGGAACAAAATAAAACTACAAAATTCTTGAGTATGCAGTGTAGAAATTTTCAACACGTCTCAGATCGTTGAATTTCAAGCTTTTGGATCCTTCGTATCTCTTAAGCTTGCATTCTTTCCGCAGTTTCATTATTTTTTAATTGTTTCCCCTTCCATTCTCGCAACCTTGTAATAGGTACGCGAAGAATAAATACGTAATGAAACTAGTCAACTATCTCAAGAACCACGCGATGTACGGGAAGACTATCCTCGAGATGCAAAAGGTGTTAGAGAACATGATCCATCACGGATGCTCCTCGCGAGACCATCCGGCTAGTTGGCAAGAACTCGATGGAGCGGCGAAGAAGCGGAACATCGACTGGAAAGTTTGCGCAGAGAGAGGGTGAAAAGTTAATCCCCTATCGGAGGGGCCGTCAAAGGATCGGTCGGGAGGCGGAAGTTTACGGAATGATTCAAACGGGCCGGCAGCGGAATCGTAAAGTTCCGTGGCCCTCGAAGAACCATTGACCTCGTGCTTATCGTTTCTCCAGAAGGCAGTAGCGAGCCCTCCAGGCAAGTTATAAAATCGAATGGTTCCTGTTCCCGCTCGTCCCGATGCAAGAAGATCGTATCGCGGTGGTGCGCCATATCCAGAAACGAACGGCGAGTATGGCAAATGGAAATTAAAGTTTAAGCTGGTTCAGATACCGAGTCACGCTCTGATAATACCTAGCCGCAAGCTTCGCGAACCAAAGATAATTTGGTCCGGCAACATGGATCTTTCAACGACGGGTCACGCTTCCACCTTTTAACCCTTTTTCCATTCGGTTAACATTTTTCGCGGTGAACTTGGCTATAACCCTTCTCGTGAATAATTATTACGTAACGACGAATTTAGACGTTTTAGACATTCGTCGCGGATGATTCGTCCATGGTAAATGTAACAGATAAAAGATATATTTATACATACCACTTCGATTCGTTCAGCAAATTTCTAAAATTACAGCAACTAAAATAACGAAGGCTGGAATCGAGTTAATAATAAATTTTACCTTTAGGAAAGATCCATTCGAAATAACAAAAGTAGAAATTAGCTCTACTCTTACGAATAAGAGCGTAAGTTCGCCATAAGATACGACATAGAACGGAACAGATGAGAACAAGTGAACGATGAATCGAGTGAACAAGGATTCGAAGGTGTTTATTAGGAATAGATCTAGCTATAGATATGTCGGAGATGAAAGAATATCGGGGCTTTCCTTTTGGAATGTTGGGAAAAACCTCAATACCCTAGTCCAGACTTTTACTATAGCTATACTTCAGTATACATCACATTCGTCATCCCGTTGACCGTGGATTTGTTATCCAACCTGAATTCACTGTCATCAACATCTCGACCATTCGATCGCCGCTATTACTTGTAGCCTCTTGTAATAACCACATTTGTACATTGTAAATATCAGCTATAACCGCGATGGCAAATTCGAGTGAAGGTTCGCCAAATGCCCAAAATTCCAAGCTTAACCCGACAGATATAACATGAAAATTCTAGAGTAAAAGATCGAATGTAAAATTGGTGGAAGCAGCGTGATTTTCCAATCTGTTAATTACACCGTACATAACTTTCAGCAGAGGAGTACAGAAGTTTAATTTCGAGAACGACGTTTACCATATTTCGGAGGGAAACAAAAACCTGATGGACGTAATTACACTCTCGTGTTCGGGATTAAAAAATTCCAACTTAATAACAACGCCAGCCGGTCATTCTTCTCCTTCCCTCTCCTGTCTACCTGTCAGTTCACCCTGTAGGATCCTCCGCTGTTGGTGGATCACCGTGACTTTGATTTATTACAAAAATGACCTGACTCATCGACGAGCGTGCTCTCTTAGACTTACATGAAGACGTTTTAAACGGAAGAATGGATGGAACTTGTACTACGGTGACAATCAATCTTGAACACAATCTTACATCCATGCTAATAGCATCCTGAACAGAGATTCTGCGAGATTTCCGAAAATTACATTCGACGTGTTAAATTTCAAGCTTTTCTTCTTGAGACGGAAACAGTAGACTTGCATCTGTATTAACACCTCTCCATAAGCGCCAGGAGTTTACTAGCAGAATGCAAATGCACTGTCGAATACGATACATGATTGGATGATATTTTCGTTCATTCCTCTGGAATGTCAATTCAGAGGGTTACAATTTTTGTAACGATTAAATCGCGATTCCAGGCAGGCAGAATTTACGCCAAAACAAGATCGTATTCATAAATCGCGATCCCTGGTAATCGCACAGCTCTCCCCGTTGCGTTACGAGCAATAAAAGGCTAATGTAACATAAATCAGGTTTTATGCAAATATAAACCGTTGTAATTCCGAACGTTCTCCCGTTATATACCGCTGGGAAGACCGGCTGAAATTTTTAAATCTAATCACATTATCCCCAGTTACGACCTGAAAAAGAAAAGTATGACGCGATGTTATAAACCTTTTCCATGTTTGCACACTGCAACGATAAGAAATTCTATTTCATTGTTCTGCTTTTACTCTAACGAAATTTGAAATTCTGACAACCACAGTTTCGCTTGCTGACGCTTGGTACTCCGAACGAGAAATTTCCGAATCAGAAGGATGGAATCGCATTCGTATTCGGCGAAGAATATCGAATTACAGAGCGTCCGATATCGCGATTGAAGACCCTACAAGTCGAGAAACGCTATTCAAAGGGCAGGGAACAATAGCTACCGAAACAAGAGCTTCGGGGAACGGTTGTCCGGGCATATAGTGGAATTTTGGCACTGCAGTGATGCAACAACGGTTGGTAAGCGAAAAAAAACAAAAGCTTTCTCATAAATTCCAATTTGGTTGTCGACGCCAGGGATGGATGTTCTACGTCAGCGGTGGAGAAGGGGCTTGACCAGGGCAGAGGGTCGGTTAGCTGGAAAGCGCGGAAAGGGGTAAAACTCCGTAATATCTGGGGGATGTTGGCACCGTTCGATCGTAGTGGGTGAAAAAATCTGACAAAAGAATCACTGCCCAACCGAATACGGCCCGTTTGTTGATAAACAATGGACTGATGATTTATCGTTGGTTTATCAGTAAATCGAATCCATTCGTCATTTATCGGTGGCTGGTCAGCATGCATGCTCTTCCCTGTGGCCGACAACGACTGAACCGGAAACTGCTAACTTTTTCATCGACACAGTGGGTATTACAATATATATTTAAGAAACGAGCCTAAAGTCGACATAGACAGAATTCACGTGTGAATTTATCATCTCTCTTTGTTGATGCTAGTAGTGGAAATTTGTTTTCGAAATAAAAACGCGTTCTTTGATAGCTTACCGAAAAGAAAACAAGACAAAAGATAGAGATAAGCTCAGCTTCTCTTATACAATTATAAAGATAGGATTAAAGTTTATTAGACAATTGAGATTGATTGCGACAATCCTAGATTTGAAATTAAATCCACGATTGTGTCCAGAATTTTAAAAAGCATAGAATTTCAAAAAGCATGGGGTCTTTAAATAAATATTAATTTACAGAAAAAGATACACGAAATCTTAGTAATATTTTTACTAGAATGAAGGATATTTCCGAGTAAAATCAAGTAATTTTTAAGATCTCGATAGGGAAATTTTAACTTTCGTTTGTCATGCGAACGTATATAACTTTAACTCACAAAGGAGTTTTAACATCAATCTTTCCTAAAATATGGTAACCCTAAATAGGGCATACAAATTTTTGTTATTAGTCGAAAATGCTACTTCTACAAATCAAATATCGCGTGACAAAGTTAGAGATCAAGTTTCCGCCATTCATACATACCATACGTATTATCAACTTAATCTGTCTCGACTATAGTTCTCGTTTCGTGCGGGAAGGAATATACGAATAAAATCTTTGGAAAGAAGATTTCAAAGAAGGATCGGATAATTGTGACGATGCGAATCCTATGAAATACGAGTCAGCACTCGTAACAGGGTACATGTGCGAGACACTCGGCATTACTCAAAGCACAGTGCACAACATACGCGATGTGAAACAACACAAAGTGAGTAGTGCGCAACGTGGTACACATTGCATAGTGTATGAGACACCAACCACTACTCAGAATATAAAGCATAATATGCCAGGTCGAAGATAGCGAGCAAAGCTTTCTACATCGTGTGTGGTGTACAAGACTTCAATTATTGATTAAATCATTTCACGCTATTGCCGACTTAGCAAGAGTCACAACAATAAAATGACTGCCATAAATATAAAAATAAGAAAGACAGTCGTACAAAAGTGTGTCCATTACAAAATGTTAAAAGCCTTTAACCCAAACTAATCGTCATATTTAAATCAACGATATAAATCAAGTAGATAAAGCTATTCTTACTTGGACATGAAAAATCTCCGCAATATTGCAGGTATCGCGACACACTTGATACGCTTAGATTAACTCGTAGATATTTGTGTTGCACCGACGTTTACTCAAGAGAAGCGCGCATTCTCCAAGCGCGTCCAATAAACGTCGACAAATATTCACTCGAGCTCCTATGGGTAATTTCGGATCCATTTCACGATCCATATAGCAGGACAACCCCCTTGCTACGCATCAATCGATAACACGAACAATAATCGTTCGGACATAGCTTTTCGATTGAATTGTTTGATTAAAGCGCTATGACAAGAGAGAAATAAACTCGTATCGAAATGTTTCGCGACGCGAAAGATAAACGATCGTTTTCAATCTCTTTTGGTGCGCAGTGGAATTTCCAGGGAGGTGCGATTCAGCAACGGAAAAATATCGAGAAAACTTGAAACTCGATATCCGTGCGCCACGGTTAGAATAAACGAACTTTTTGTCCGAGACGGCGCGACGCGTGCTCCGCGACTTCATCGCCCGGCAAAATATTACTTCGGAAATTATGGCGTTTTCTCTCGGCCTCGCTCGCATGCTTGCTCACGCCCTTTGGCCGTGTCATACGGCTGCGGCCACTTTTACGGCGCGAAAAAGTACCACAATGAAAAAACAAAAAATAACGACACCGAGCGTTCGCCGCAGATGAAACGCTACGCGAGGAAAGAACGAGCGCCGGAAAAATTTCAGACCGACTGCAAATCGCGGTTGAAGTTACAGCGGTGCGCTCGTAAAAATGGCAACGGTCACCGTTTCTTATTCGTCGGCCTCGTATCGCGTCGATATAGAAATACAAGTTGGATTAACGGCCAACCCTTCTCAGATTTAACGCGCACCGCTCTATTTCACCCCCGCGTGTTTTATGCGACTTTCAGTACCTTTTTTCCCTTCCTGCGTCGCGCTTCTTGATACTTTCCTCGTCGTTTTCTCTTTCTTCCGTGCTACGACCAACTTTCGTTTTCTCTCTCTCTCTCTCTCCCTCTCCCTCTTCGCCAATGACGAAGTGGACGCAGAAGTATGTTCATTCGGAGGTAAATAAATTAATTCAGAGAAACTTCTTTACGGTCGGATATAAGAGAATTTCATGTAAGTCCAAGTTATTTAATACCTCATTCGAACTTCCACTCTAAGTTCGCTGATAATACCTTATTTAAGTTCCCTCTAATTTACGTCGTAAAGTGAAAGAAGATTCCCACTCTTGGTGGAGTTTGCCATGTTAATTGTCAATAGATCAGAAAGGAAAATTGCCGCATTGGCATATTCGATTTTGCTTCAATGATTCCAAGGAGCGAGTAACGTACGTACGTGAAAGAAACAAGCCATATAGAGAGTGGAGAGCTACGAAATCGTATTTCTTATTTTTCGAATGGCCGCGAATGAAAAGAAGCAGCATAAATCGAGCATAAGCATTGCCTTCCATGTAGAAATCCTGATGTTGCTCGAAACGTAAATTTTTTCCCACTGAAAACTCAGCATCGAGGCCAAGCACTTTTTTTAGATTTTTTAACGCAACGTTTTGACCAAGGAGATCTTCACGTGTTTCTTTTGAAAAAGTGAGTCGATTGTGTCGATAAATTTTAAGTAGTCGAGGGAAAATAAACGTAATACTATAATACACGCAATGCGTAACGTGTTGGATTATTCTTCTTATTTAGTTTGCCAGAAAGTAGAACAAAGAACGTATCGGAAGATAGACTTAAATGCTCTTAAAGAATCGTATGCTAACCCTTCAATAACACGCTGTACAACGCTATAATATTTTCCTACGGTTAGTTTCATGCGATTTAATGTCATTACATTTAGTTACTTTTACACATGGCGTCCACTGAAACAGTTTTATCAGCTATCCGAGTTCTATAATGAGTTTTCCATCCTTTAATTACACTTCTAACGCAAGTACCGTATATGTTTATGCATTTATGAGAAATTTCAACGTGTAAAAATGTACGGAATGCGTATAGTACGTAAAAATATACAAAATATCCAAAGCACAGTATTTATCAAAATATTTAGTGAACAAACTAATTTCCACTTAGGTTTTTATTTCTTTATTCGTATTCATAAAAATTGAATTCGCATAAGAATTTGCAGTTCAGTCGAGGCACTTGGTACCTATTATGACTGCAAATGTTGCGATTTCCTGTCACGTGAAAACTTCTCTGAATTGTTTTCCGTAGCGGTCGAATGTTTAATGCAAACGAACGTAACATGTATGTGACGTTGCCGAAAAGCTGTTACTTTAGGACTTCGTTAATCTCGTACGGCTAAAAGTTGGCCCACAGAGCGTGTATAATAAGTTTGAGCGTATGCAAAAGCCTGCGAAAATGCAAAAATATTTTGCTGTCTTTGACGTCGAAATTCGTTTGAACACGAGAAACATCGAGAAGGTTTTGGGACGTGATATTCGTGAAAACACGCAGCAACCAACTACGAGCTAGCATCGCAAACATCAAACTAATAAAATATGTTGGCACGATCCTTTTTCACCGGCGTTCGTGTAACTCTAAACTGTGCAAGCCCTCTCTACACTTTTTTCTGACGGCTGCATCTGGGATTAGAAGTATACAGCAGCACGGCGGGAAAAAAGCATTTCGCATGCAACCACGTGTAAAAAGTACAAAAACGTCCAATGGTGCCTTTTAATTAGTCGCGGGACACCCGCGTTTTCGAAAAAGATTAACCGGCAAAAAATCAAAATAATCCCCAGAGAAAAATATTTTTAATCTTGTAAAAAATTTATGCGCCGCATTGCACAAATTAAACTCGACCGCCACTCTAGAGACTGGCAGTCGTTTTCAATTAACCAAGACCATCGTGTTCGCGGTTTCAAAACAATTCGTTTGCTAGATATTAAACGATCTTGAAAAAAAGCCTTTTTCTTCCTTTCTCCTACCCCCACCCTTCCCCACCCTTTCTCTCTCTCTCTCTCTCTCTCTCTCTTTCTCTCTCTCTCTCTCTCTATCCTTTTCACTCTCGATAAATTTTTTAAATCGCAAGAGATAATTAAACGAGGAGAATAAAAATCATTTCAAACAGCGATAGGAATGAAACTACCGATGAGTCCCAGCTGGAAGCGCGAGGAATATGGCTGTATACATATATTTCTACGTAAACTGAATATTTTGTAAATGCTAAAATAGTCGAACTTCCGGTAAATATCGGTAGCCGGCGGAAACCGGGCGAATATTTTAATTTGCAGTCGTGTGTACCATAACACGTGTCACAGCGCTCGCAACCATTGTTAATGCTTAATCGTGTGCGGAAACCGGTCGATAAATTTTCAAACAACGTGTAAAAGAGCCGGCGTAATTGTAACCACGAAACCATGGCGCTCTTTGATTTAGTGGAACTTTAGCTGAATGCGATTCAAACTATCGACGAGCGTTTACCATTCGCAACGATGGACGCTCGAAAAACCGATTGACGAAAAGCTGACGAACCAAAAGGGCTTCTTCGCATCACAATTTTCGAGCCCGCCATGTGAAGATGGCATGCGAAGATTCGCGTGACTCGCAAGAATTGCAAACTATACGAGTGGGACACGCTGGTATCATCGATTTTGAAATATCGAAGTTTCGTTCCAGCTGAAATTTCCATGCAAAACACAGAGGAGGAATGGGCCCAGGGTTGTTAGAATTCGAAACGAGGCTAACTCATATTTTCACCAGAAGTGCTATCTCGATTATGCGGAATACAAGGGAACCGTTCGGCCGGAACGGGAAAAGAGAAGAAGAAGAGGGTAAAAAAAAGGAGCCATGGAGAATTCCGAAAGAACTTTCGCCGCGAAACTTTCACATCGGCAACTCTTATTTTAACGGTGGGTGAATTTTTCACAGGGAAACTGGTAAGGGAGAGGAAGAATTTCGTACGCGTACACGCCAAAGTAACTTCGTTCGCCTCGTGAATTCGTCGAAGTGGCCTGATAAACCTACGAAGCTTGAACGCGTCTTTATTTCGCGAATATTCGAAAACCTTTACACGATGCGTTGAAATAATTGGAAATAAAATTTATAACGTATGATGCTTGTTAATTCTTTTATCTGGCTTTCCTCTCCTTTTTTTTCTATTTTTTTTTTTTTTTTTTTTTTTTTTTTTT
>NT_177421.1:81413-146767 GCF_000188095.3 Bombus impatiens
TTTTTTTTTTTTTTTTTTTTTTTTTTTTTTTTTTTTTTTTTTAGGATGCAATTCATGAATCTCCTGCTCTTGTAGTACCAGCCAGTAGTAGCAACATAAAACGCGTATAAAACTTTCACGTTATTCACTCTTGCACGTTACAACTGTGCTTCGTGATTATATCACATACCGTTGTACTATCCATAATTGAAATAGAAGAAGAAAAAAAGGATAGGGGTCCTGTGTCGATTAAATTTTCCTTTTCGCAAAAAACGAGCGGTCGGAATTCGAAGCAGGGCCGACGTTCCTCGTAAATTTTGTATCACGACCACTATTTTCCAAAGGTCCGGAATGGTAGTAGTCAGCCTTTGAAAGATACGATCCACGGTCCGAGATTTATGAAGGATGAGCAAAGTTATAACGGAGGTCAGAAAGTGGCTTTCTTTCGCGGCTAGGGTAGATCCGGCACTGGTACATAAACTAGACGACGTACGAGTTATTATGATTAAAAAGTATTTCATACGAGACTAGCACCCGTTAAAACCGATATAATTCCACGATAATTTCATACGGACCTAGATATCGTTACATTAAACGTTCCTACTCGAAGCGTTATCACGATAACAATTTCTTCTCCTACACGATTTTGTTCTGATATCGCGAAACTTTATGGTCTCAATTTGTGCAGAACGTTGCCCGTTACCTTGTCGCGCATGCATTATATTTCCTTCATCGATTTCACTCATAGAGACCTGACGTATAGTGGATTGTAACGCGATCACATTTCTAGTTTCTTCCTGGGAGCTACTGGCCTCCCTCCTATTTATAGAGAGAATAGAGACCGGTACGGATCGTATAGAGTTCCATGTGTAAAATTACGATCACCCGATTGTGATGCAATCGCTGAAATCGCTATCCGAAGCAAGCATCATAGCAACAACGAATCTTGACCAACATTCGCTATCGAATCTCGATGTGACAGAGGTGAATAGGGGGAATACAAGCGGAGAGTATCATCGACAGGGTGCACAATATCGATTGCAGGACACTCTGGTAAACGGATCAGAGGCATCGTACCACAAGAGAGGGATCTCCGGATGAATTTCCAAATCTCCAAGGATATCGATAATCCTAGAATAATTATGTTGGTTCAATAATCAGCCGTGATATTACCGACGAGCCTGTGTCGAGCTTGTGTCCTTGTTGTTCTTTGTCAAACTTTTATTTCTTCTCGTGGAAGATCGTTGTCGCGTCGCGCCGGCACGCTCGTTAACTTTAATTAAATTGTTTATTCAACGAGCAAAGGTTTCCCTGGTTGGCGTGAATGCGTATGGCTATAGGTACGACTGGCGATAATGAAAATACACCTGAAATGGAGCTTTTAAAAAAACCGTTCCAACTTGATTCTTCCGCGCCATCCACGGAAACGAGGGAGATGCTTGAAAGGGGTTGGCGCCCCATAAACGCAAGATGTTTCGTCCGATTTAATCTGTGCCTTACTTTCTTTTTATGGTCCACGTTCTCCCTTCCCTTCTCCCTCTCTGTCTCTCTTTTTTTAAACCAGTAACACGCAGCATCGCAGGACGCAAGCACTTTCGTCGAACATCAATCCGAACTTTTCCTTTTTGCATATTTTTGAATATCGCCAATTTGTTACCTCGAAAAACTACGACAGCGGCGGATTTCATATTTTTCATTTGAATCGCAGTCGATGCGAATTTTCAGAATTTGCACCAGCGAGCGATAGAATCTAATTAATACGTCCTGTGAATTCGAAATATCAAATTCTCCGACCCCGGACCGGACGAAGAGAATAAAAAAATATAGAACACGTACGTACGGCTGTTCAATTTATTGTGCGGCGGACCCTGCACGCGCCACAAACCGTTCCTCGTTCCAAAAGTTTTATACAATTTGTTACGAAATTATTAGTCGTACGCTTGACAAAGTGAAACATATGCAACGTTGCTGTGACACGTTACTCTTTCCCAAAATGCCGCGCCGCGCCGGTGCAGAATTGATTTTCATGAATGACGCTTTGCACGGAAATCAGAAGTTGGCGAGGAAAAATCGCTCGCGACGGAACAAAATGCTAATTGCTACATAATTACAATGATGCAGCGTGTAACGATGCGCAATGAAATTATCAAAATGTTCGCGAGAAATGAGCAGAAAAGATATATATGAATATTTAGCTTTTCGTTCTGTTTATGTGTCAATCTGTAGAATGCTGTACCTGCAGCGTGATGTATTTACGTAATCCTATAAAAAAATAGAATCGTCAAAAAACAACGGCGGGCTAGCGAGACTAATGAAAAAAGAGATAGCCATACATGCGCGGGAAAATTCTATTTGCGATGCGCATTCACCAATTCGAACGTTTTATTTACGAACACTTCGCTCACCGCGAAAACATTCGTCAGAAAATAACGACGAAATATTATTACACCGCAGGAATATTGCATCCGAAACGTGGCACGCTTTTTTTCTTATCTCTATCGCTGCGTCCTCTCGACCGCGCCCTCGAACCACGAAAACAAATAATTTTTATCAGCAAGCAAAATGCATGCGTCGCGATTTCGCGAGCTTTTTCGGGATTGTATATCGGAAGGAAAACGCAGTGTCCCCGAAATTTTTCCGAAAATATCTCCCATATTTCGGTGAAACGAGCTAGGGATAGAAAGGAAAGATTGCGCTTTCAAAGAAATAAAAAAAATAACAGTCCCTCGTAACGTATTCGAAACCCTTTGTTTAAGGAAATGCGAAAACCTTCGCTCCACTTTATTTCGTGTTTATTGCACGTTAACTTGTTACACACGAGAAGAAGAAGCGGTATGTCTGTCTAGCCGAGTGACTGGTGTGAAACTGCTCGGAAAAGCTCATCTCCCTTGGAACATTTGCCTATCCGCTTTACAGAAATTCGTTTAAAGACCACGCTATTATCTACCCTCCATATCGTGTCGCGTTTTTCAGCTAACGCGAATAAGAAGTGTCTACTATCGCTGGGAGACCGAGTCACACAGAGCTCTAGGAAATAATCTTTATACAATACCCACTTCACATCGTATAATTTTACCAAAAGCGTCACAACCCGAAATAATTCAGTTCTGTGTTAGAATATCAAAACCATCAAACGAGCAGAAATAATATTCCACGATTATCAACCATATTTTCATAGAATCCATTTCTTTCTATTTTTTCTTTTTTTTTTTTCTTTGTTTTGCCAACATTACGTACAAATAATCTTTTTATAAGCTTCCAAATAATTTTTCGCTTTTCCTGGAAAAGCCTGAGTTGCGTCACTTTTGAAATATGCGATACATGGTCCGCGATTAACTCGATACTATATACACGATTACATATAAATAACTATTCTACGAAAATGTAAATTAAGAATTCCGAAAGTAAAATTACTGTTCCCATAGAAGCGTACAAGCAAAGTTTGTTGGAAGTAGCTCTTAAATAACAATTAAACTCTCTTTTCCTACCTGTTCCAACGCGATCCCCGTGGCGTGGCAAACATTTATGAAATTTGCCGAGTTAACAACGGCCATTACATGCGCTGAGACGGGCCACCACTGTTGGGCAATAATCGTAGATCCTTTGTTACTAGCAAGATGATCATTCTCTTTACGAGAACTCCTCGAAAATAATATCATCCCCGGTCGGTGCGGCCTGAAAATGACTGAGATACGAGGGTCGTGAAGACGACACGATGGTAGTAAACGATCAACTAGACCACCCCCATGGGTGCAGCGTATAGAACGAGTTTGCTAGTATGGCGTGCGAATGAATTTCACGGAGCTTGCACTTCGGTCTACATACTCGCGTCATTATCGCGACATTGTTCACACTATTGTAGCAATTAGATGGAAGCATTTAAATTCACGAGACTTTGAAACAACGTTATAAAGTATAAGAGGAGTTGGAAAAGTATATGAGAAATAGGTACTTTTTGCTTCATAAACGACGATCTATGAGACATTGAAGAACACACGAGGGAGCATAAAATTGAAAATAACGGATGGTTGATAAGAAAACCGGTTTAAATTTCTTTCCCTGAATTTTTGGTAGATCTTGATCTGTTCCGGTGGTCCAGGTCCGTGGAATATCTGTGGAATTGAAAAAGTTCGTAGCGACGCGACGTCCCGTGAGACCCTTAAGAGCTATCGTATCAACTTCTTATCGCGCGCGATTAATCTCGAAGAATGCCCTCCCAGTGGAATCTCGACAACGATACCGTACGTTCAATCCTAACGCGTTATCACTTAGCCTGACAGACGATAGAAGCCTTCTCATCGATTCATATTAACGACTCATCTAACGAACTCGCAAAATGCCCCTACGCCTTGACATTAGAAACATGCGAAAGATGGTCTTTTTGTTGACTTGTTAACGAGATAGGAAAATTTGTTCTGCAAACCGCATTAAATCGAAATGATCGTGGAAGTAGGTAGTCAAATTAACCAAACAAATATATTTTTCGTTTCGACTAAGAGATTTTATCCGTGAATTTTAACGAAGTAACGCGAAGGATCTCGCACGTTCTGTTCCAATAGTAAGTGCTCGCGAGGAGACAGCCGATGATCACAAGCAGGACAGAAAAAGTCAACAATCGTAGCGTTTTAATCCAAAGAAACGAGCGAAAAAAGGAAGAAACCGAAGGAGAAAAGAGGGACGCGCTGTGCGGAAATTCAAGATCTCTCACGTAATCCTCGAAGGCGTACACCGTTTTCGGAAGCTGCACAAAAGGACAAGTCAGAAACTGACTTCTCCTGCAAACGGGCCAACAAAAGGCAAAAACGAGAAAAACGAAGAGGAACGGTGGAAACAAACGGGGAAGGTAACGGGGAAGGGGGAGGAAAGGAAAAGGAAGGAAGTGGAACGAGCAGCGAGCCGTGGTAATTGGCCGAACAGTCGGTAAGTAATTTCAGGAACGTGACCAGGCAATGGAAAGGCGGTCGCCAGAATGGAAATCGATGCCAACGAGAACACCAGGTAGTTTACCATGGAAGCCTAATTTCCTGAAGACGATCCACGATTACTCTGCGCCACCGAGCGTACCCCGCCATTCTTCCCGTTCCAAAAACGACCCAATGAATCCTGTGTCGCGCACCTGCGAACCTACCTCGGTAATTTTCATAAAAGATTCGAGGAGAAAATTGAAAGTTTAAAAAGCGAGTATGAGTGAATTCTTGTGGTTCATTATGAAAACGTAATTTTTTACCAACGATCCTTCGATGTTTTCGTTCAACGTCGTAATTGAAAAATTAAATAACGACATCGATGCAATGATCTTTTACTGTATCCTATGTCCTGGAAACTTTGTAATCCGACACGATAATCCGGAATTTTATTTCTACGAAGATGAACTCTTCGAATAAAAGTCGGGTACAATTTCACAGATTTATCCGTTCTGTCGAGAGACGACGATCACATGTATCACTGGACCCATTCTCCGGGAACAAAAAATCCGTTCGCTCGCGATAAATCGTCTCAAGGCGATTTCTGAAGTCTCTGCGAATTCGCGATAAATTTCTCCTCGAGTGACTTTGATCCGACGACATTTGCGTAATCCCGTTAAAAATGTGCCGTGCAGCGTACGAACGATACAAATAGGAGCCGGAGTCATTGATAAGAGTCTTCCTGACGTGCGACTGGCTGCTATCGATTCGCCAAGAAAATTCCAATTCAATTTTCACGAGCACTCATGCACGCTAAGAGAAGAATTCCAACAATCCTTGGCAATCGATCCTGCCTCTATGCGTTATTTTACCAATCTACCAACTAAGAAACTCAGAAATAAAACGAGCAACATGCGGACGTAAGATCTGAAATTTCAGTGACAAACCCAGCAAGCATCGCCATAAGAGAAACAAACGAATGAAAGAAAGGAATGGAAAAGCTATCACAGGTGGAAACGACAATCTATATTACGACTAAAACAACACCCGTATAGTTTTTGGTTTAGTCAAAAATAGCAGGATTCGATGGAAACGAGCTGTTTCCATGGAAGCTGAATTTCATCGATCTCTGCGATTCGCCGCAAAAAATTCGTCTTCAATTTTCGACAACGTTTGAGTGTGTCAAACGTTGGACTCCGCGTCTCTCGTCCGGAAGGTTTACGTCGTCATGCTGGCCAGAGCACAGAGACGAGAATACGGTACTTTGAGGTCAAAGAGAATCCCGCACAGGGGACGTTCAGGCGACGGATAAATGAACGCGATCGCTCGAACCACCGTGACCTGGCCAGTACACACCGCCGCTATTTCGAGAATTCCAATTTTGACACGGAAAACCGGACGCGGATTGTACGCGCGTTGATTGAACGAATGCCGCTTAGACAGCCGCGACGATGACAAACTTGCTCGCCTTTCCATCGCTCTTCTATTTCTACCAAATTCGTTTTCATGCAATATCTCGCGCTCTGCTGTGCAATTCACCAAGATTTCCCCAAAACCTGTTTTCTTAGGTAGCTACTACATCTTCCAGCTACTGAATACTACTGAAGGATTAAGCCGTAACCAGACAACGATTCAATTAAAATGGATGAGTAAAACAGTGCTGTGAAAAAATTAGAAGGAAGCACAGAATTTTTTTGCGACACCTGTCACCAAGATGCAGTATACGTGTTCTACGTTCTAATGAATTTTTATCAAAATATTTCTCCACGAATATAATGTCCCAACAAATACTTTCAAGAATATTGATAACAGAAAGTTGAACAATTTTGTTCGTACCCCTCGAAACAAATATCTGTGCAATAAACGAGAATCGAGCTCGTTTGTCAGACGAGTGGTTAGAATAACGGAACGTTTAAAGAACCGTCTCATGGGACTCGTAAGTTTTTGCGTCACTTCATCCCTATAAATCCAAACTTCTCAGAGACCAATGAACGAAAAGTATGATTTTACTGGGAGATCTGATCCATGTAAGTACTTCGATACGTTCCTCGTCGGTAAGATCCTTGAAATTACTCCCAAGAGTCATTAGAGTAGTTACCAGCTGGCAGTAAATCTCGATAGCAGGACGATCAACAATTTCTAAAATAACGCTGTCATTGGCCCATTATGTGTGCCACGACAGCAAATGCGTAAACGAAGCCTCGTAAAAGTTAGAGACGAGCGCTGTGAAAGTTTATCATTCATGGCATCTTTAATGCCTCGGGACGAACAGTTTATAATTTGATAAAGAAGCCAGCACTTACGCGGATGGAAGCAGCAAACAAACGTTGCGCTACGTAAAGGGACCTCTAAAAGCATCAACTTTTATCATAAGAAGTTAAAAATGCTGATCGAGAGATAAATCTATCCACGATCGAGAAACATAAGTAGTTTCCACGTCGTTCGCCGTATACGATATAAACTAAAACGTGTTTTCGATCATCTATACCCAACGAACATTGCTAGACACTACCAGCAACAAATACCATCTAGGAGAGCAAAAGGCATTTTAATATGTCCTAACCAAAGACCCTACTGTGATGTTTAGACTATAAATGTTTATACAAATTCAATATCGAATTATTAATCAAGCGATATAGTGAACAACAATCATATTTGCGTGATACTTCGTTAAGCCACTACGTAACAACGACCATGTTTCGTCCTCAATCGTGTTGCGACATCTCCATAATTAATCGTGAAGAAAAGGCAACGTCAATGGTGCAGAAAGCTTGAGTCAATTCAAGGTTGATACGCACATTCTTTTTTGACTGTCTAATGAACATTCAGTGAAAAGACGGTATAGACCAGAGGATAGAAGTCCTAGGCCGAATTGGCTCTGTATTCGGATTCCAAGACTTATAGAGCTTTCAATCGATCTATTCCGAGACATCCCCTTTATGCGGATTCTGGGTGGTCTACAGATCCCAGATTAATGTCGTTGGGGCTGTACTGGACATACCACTAGAGCCAGTTAGATAGCGAATGGCAGTTGAGGAGGTGAAGCGTTAAGGGGTGCGGATTGTTATAGGACAGTGGCAGAAAGAGAATGGCAGCAAGCGTAGGTGAGAAACAGCAGTCTTTGTGTTTCGATCGCTTAAAAGATTAGGATAAAATGAAAGCGGCTCAAGTGTTCAGGACAGCTTAACGTTGCTACAAACGATACGATTTACTTATTTGTACCTGAGGATCGATCAACGCCCGAACACCTTTTTACGAGCGTCCTCTTGGAAAACGCTGTTTTTTCTCTGTAACAAATGTGTGACGCGTTGGATGAAAGAAAGCTGTGGAAAGTCTCGATGCTTGTGTGCGTTGCAATCGATATCCCATTAGGAAAAAAGGGCTGAAGTATTGCGTAAGCTTGTGCAAACGTGCTTCACAACTGGATTGCTTTTTTAAATTATTATTCAATTCAGTCGTAATAGTTTTATCCGATCTTTATTTCTTGGTGAATATTTCGCGCTATTAAACACCATCGCTACTTTAAATACACTTCGCAGCGGAAATTTAATTCAATCCCCGCAGACGCGACTGAGAACTAAAAAGTATCGTCTTGATACGAGTAACGCATCTAAAACTCTGGCCAACTTTACGTTTAAAGATCTAAGCCACTTTTGAAGCGTTATCCAGTTTTCAGTCAGGCTACATCATCTTACAATATCTTACATCCATCTTGACGATTTTATTTTCGATTTAGTTCGACGGAGGTGACACAAAGTTGAAATCGTCTTCGAGAGTGGTGAGATTCTCTTGGAACACGCCTCCCAAAGGTAATATCGCAATGAAATCTGGTTTAGCCTCTCAACCCTGCTCCAGAGGGGACTAGCGTGCCCCCGTGGTTTATCCCTGAACCCGTCGTAATTCCCCCTCAACCTCTCGTACACCACGATACACGTTGTGCGTAACGCAAATTCATGTCGTCGGGGTATTCTCTGTCAAATTAGGACGGACCATAATGCATACATTATGGAAAGCAACGTAACTCCCACTTGGATCATCTTGTCCTCTGACGATGTGCCCGGGTGAAATTGCATTGCACAACAAAATTGACTCTTCCTTCTTTATTCGAGCCTTGGAGTTAGCCAACTAACTCATTGACTTTTAAACGTTGATTAAACTTTTATGCGACTAAACTCGGTACAAAATCACGAATATGTATTTAGAATATGGGTTGTCGCGATTCGAGTAGATGAAGAATTTTTATTGTTGAATATTCCGATTTCTTTATCGCGACAAAAGGAAGAAGGAGAGTGGAAAGATAGATGCTTACGGCTGTGAAGGAAAGCAACGACGAAAGATTGTTTAAAATACATGAATATTAATGACTCGCGAACACCTCTGAATGTTTCCGGAGAAACGCAAGCAAGCCGGTCAAGGAATTTATAACATTCATTGTGTTACAAATAAAAGAGCAAATGGAGAAGCAGTACAGCATTTAAAAAAATGTAGCTGAACTAATGGGCTGAAATTCTCGGCATTCCTCAAGGGAACAATACCGTAAGACTCAGGAACGCGTAAGAATATGTTAAGGATATCGTGTCATAAAGACTTTATAATTTTTTACGTTAACCAAAATATAATATAATATAAAGAATTTGAATTATAAAACTCAGGTCCATTTTTCTCGAAATTGTGTTATACGAAGTGTCTCTAGTGTACGTATCCTACACAATGGCATTAAAGAAACAGAGTAACATTAAAGAGACTACAGCGTTATATACTCGTACTAATTTCAAGCTACATTCTCTATGCACTGTAAATCTCGTTAGTCTTCAATTATGTTCAAAGTTTCGAGATATGAAACAGTCATTAGGAGAAGGAGCTAGCTAATCGCGTCTGCTCGATGATAGATACTATCTACTTCATAAATGAACTGTTTGCAGAAGATTGATGAATGATGCTTGAACCAAACGCTTACAATTCAGAAGTTTAATCGAATCCAACTTATCCTATAATTACATGTCGTCTCATTCTTCGTACCTGCCAACTCTTCCTATATGCACTTTTAATTAAAACGTAGTCTGCAGATCGCTGTCTCTTTTCGTCGACTCCTTGAGCACAAAACTTTGAGAAACGTGACGACGACTATCCCCGCAGCTCGCATTCAGATTGCAACACAACATCCTGCAGTAATGTAACAGGGGAAACATCTGGGCACGCCAGCAAGTTAAACTAAGACTGATGACGGAGCCAGACAGGAACTTCAGTCGCCATAGCGGTGAACCACACGAATCCCGTTCAGCCTTTCAACATACCTATCCACGGGGATACCGGCTGGTGGCACACTTCCTCTTCAGAAACGGATCGACAAGTTGGAACTCGCCAGGCCAGAAGCCACGGCGAATATTAATCCCGTTTCCTTGGTCGACATCCTGGTCAGCTTTCTCCCCCGGTGTACTCCGTAGAAATTTCCGATCCCTTCGTCGACCTTCGGTGTTATTGCAGTCACGTTAGGAGGGAAGGTTACCAATAAAAAGGCGAAATTTCACGCCCCGGGCACTGGATATAAAATCCACGACTTTTGTGGACTAAGGGAACGCGAATTTGACGATCTCCCTTTTCAACTATCTTGCACCTTACCGCCACGATATTAAATCTTACGAGCTACTTGTCACGCTATAGCCTTGAGAATCGACACGTTATCTTTCTATTTGCTTCAAATCGAATGGAACGATGTGCAGCAAGCCTAAACTATATGCGTTAATCCACTTCGTTTAAATTGTATGTAATTTTATAGTTAAACTATATCCAGGCGCTATTAGTATAATTCTGTTCTTGAGATCAAATTAACAAGTGAGTCGCTACCGACTAACAAGATTCATTTCGCGGTAAAAACGAGAATGGAGGAGAATGAAGGAGTCTATTATTCGTTAATACAAAGGAAGTTCGTAGCGAACTCAAACAACGGTTGAGACAAAGGCATGGAGAATATTTTAAGATTCGACGTAAGAACGAACGGAATGACAGGTGAAGATAGAAAGGGATGTCGGTGTCGGGAAGATGGTCGCGGCTGGTCCGGAAGATGGTATTAATCAAATGAAGCGGTTTCTGTTACAAGCGAGGCGAAGATGGGTCTGAGCTGCCTGCCGGTACCCGGGGGATAATCAATCTGGAGAATTAGATCAGATAGCTGGTTGTACGTGAGCCAACTCCGTCTCCTTAGATTTATCCAGTCGCTAAGAAGCCTGATAAAGTACGCTGCGCTACCTCGATATCGAATAAATTCTGCGCTTTTGCTTATCAGATGGGCACAATCGTTCGCGGCTTTCAGCAAATTTATCAACTTACGCTTGACGCTTAGATAATCATGCTGCCAATACAATTTGACGGCTTTATGCTATTTTTTGTAGCATTAAATTGAAATGTTATTTTATCACTTATTAAATTTTCTTTCCAAGCGTATAAATCATTTCAGAAATATCGAGTAAAGTTATAGTTGTACGTAGTTTCTTCTCCTTAATTTACTTTAACGTAGATTCCAAAAGTTTCCTCAAATTGAAATTTCGAATCGACAATTTCTACGTGTTGAAAAGAGGAACGCCACAGAAACATCTTGGCCGCAGTGTATTACGAGGATGAATAATAACAAAAAATAATGTTTCTTCTCTCCCTTTAGTACAGTCTTATTTTCACACGACCTCTTTTAAGCGTGATATACGAGGATAGCTTGGTGCGCCGCTTTCAAAGCTGCGCCCTGTTTTCATCCTACTACTACGTACGCAGAGAAAATGGAAAAATTCACGAAAATACTAGATATACAAAACATGTTCATCTAAAACCGTACCTTTCTCCCATTTTCTCTCTACTAGTTGGAGAACGAATCTTTTGCTGTAAGAATTTACGTACGTTACTCTACAAAACTGGATTCCGTGGGTGTCATTACCGTGTTACAAGAGGAAACATTTGTGGCGAGGAACTGCTCGCAACTTTGTGTTTCTTGTACGTATGTGAGTGAGAAAGTTTCCACGGTTTAAACTTAGCAAATAATTTAAGTGAACATTGAGACCGACTGCAGAAAAAATTCACCGTTGAAGGAATGCATTCGTTATCCGTTTGAAACGGTTCCGTGCGTAACATTTACATTATAAGAAGCTATTTTCAACTATCCTAATAGGAAATTAAAGAAGGAGTAATAGGAAATTTGTCAAAGGAAATAAACATCCTAGTTTTGTGATCTGAATCGTTCCAAGTTCCTCTCGCTCAATTTATAGTATATGATACTATAATTAGTTGATATAATAGACAATCGCGAACTCGTGTTTTACTAATCATGATGTAACGTGGAATTACAAGCTAGTAAGATAAATTGTCCACTAATTGAACTAAAGCAACAGCAAAATGGATTATGGTTATGGATAAAGACAACGTGGAATTAGGAAGAACTTGTGAAGAAACCTTAACTGTTGGATGAATATCATTCGAAATTTTATATTACAATTCTTTTATTTGATTCTAAATACAATTATATTCGTACATTTCATTATGCTTCCCTACTGACAAATAAAACCTTCCATTAAAATTTCTATTAAAATTAAAGATTCAATTTTCTATCCACTAGCTCTTTATTTGTTTGAAAATCCTATTCTAATTCTCCTGTACTAATTCTGTGATAATCCTCCAAAGTATGTAATCCTCACGAAAACGAGACCTTTATTGTCGATACATACAAGCTTTTTAGCTTATATAAAAGGATAATTTTTTAATGAGGGAGAAATGCGGCAAAAATGACCGCAGAATTACTTGGCCAATTAAAAGATACTTATATTTGTGGT
Organism: Bombus impatiens; assembly: GCF_000188095.3. Lineage (NCBI taxonomy): Eukaryota > Metazoa > Arthropoda > Insecta > Hymenoptera > Apidae > Bombus > Bombus impatiens. Next base: position 94,108 of record NT_177421.1, read on the forward strand.
AATAGTGCGCTAACAAATAGCAGCATACAAAGTATGAATATCACACAGCTATGTAGGATACTACTTGGTTAAATGAAATCACTACATCTTAAACAAATTGCGTACATTAATTGACTCTATAATGCATATGCTACGACTTGGTATATTCTTTAAAACATTCAAACGAGGATTACTTTCGTCGACTTCATTTTATGAGAACTAAAATCCTGAGGTCAATATACCGTTAACTATTAAAATAAACTTATCAAGCAATTTGTATTATGATGTTATATTTAGTATAAGGCGCAAAGATTCTCGTTACACGACGTCAGGACGTTTGGTATTTTGATTACTTATTAACCTACTACTAACATCGTATTAGTTACACCTTAGATACATAAATACAATTAACAGCTAATTGATTATATAGTAGCATAGTAACTACATGCCTTTATGCATATATGTATATAAATATGATCTATTGAAGTCGAGATAAAATAACATCCACTGGAGGAAATACTATTTACCAAAAAATACACTTTCTTATGTTGATATAAAGATTGATTAGTTTGATTTTTAGAAAATTCGCATGATATTTGAGATTCGTGGAAGAATCTATAATTTACACATTTACCATATTCCACCTCATATTTTGTTACGTCGTTCTATGTCTTTGTATCGATCGTGTTAGTATAGCCTTATTATTATTAATACTAAATAAGATATTAAAATCAGAGAATCTGTCTCTTAAATTTGCAGTCTTTTGTGAATAACCACCAATATTCACAATTTTGATATATCTAAATGCAATATTGGACAAATTATTAAACGCAAGGTTCTACGTAATTTCCGGGGAACAAACCCGTTATACCATCCATGACCCCCTCCCACCACCCATCATCATTCTTTTTTAGTACATAAATTACAGAGCTTTCCTGGAAGCTCAACTCATCCTCCTTGTCAGCATAATAATCATAAATTGCAACAACTAAAATGGTAATATTTGATTACATCTTAATACTACTTAAATATTCTACGGTCTAAAAAGTATCACAACATACCTTTTTCGATATAATTCTTTGGCACCCAACCAGGGAGGTCTTCCTCATCCGGTACAATAGGCATAATAGCACCACTAGATTGTGTAGGTCTACCAAATTGCGGATGTTCTTCTTGTTCTGGTGGTGGTGGTGGTGGTAATGGTGGGCTACTTGCACCACTACTTCGACTAACTTGATGACTCAATCTTTCTGACAAAGTGTGATAACTGGTAAAATCTAACGTATTACCAGTTATGCCAACTAAGGGCGAAGGTGGCGCTAGAAATGGAAACGGATAATTATATAATTCCATAGTTTATTAGTTGAATCTAAGTCCTATCAAATAAGAACTTACGAGGCATACTGTTGTGTTGTTCCTGGGCATACCCTGCTGTTACGCTAGGTGGAGCTGGTGGTGGTGTTTGCGGATGACTTTGCAATGGATGAACTGTTCCCACTTGAGGTGGCGAAGTATGTTGGGTTGTAGTATTTGTATGTGTATTATGATTGGTATTGTGTACTGCATGAGATGTGGTATGTGCATGTAAAGGTAGAGTACTATAACCAGGACCACGTTCTCTTCTTGGATGACCTAGTGGATAATTAGGAGCATAGTGACTAGGAACTTGAGGTGGAGCAACTGCAGGTGGTGTTCTGTATTCTCGGGACCCTTTGCTCAATGTTCCTAGAGGTAAAATAGGAAATTCATATTAAATAATCCAATGTCACTTTAAAGTAGATATATGTGTATATATATATTATTTTTATATTTACCAGTTCTTACTGTCTGAGGAGGGGTAGGTGGCTTAGTGGTAGGAGCTGGTCCTACCATAGCAGCACCTAAACCAGAACCAGTGGAAGCTGCACCTAAACTTTGAACACTGCCTTGACTTCCACCACGTTGCTTACTTCTTGGAGTACCACTACTACGTACTCCATGTCCAATATCATCCAAGATTGTGTAATCAATACTCTTTCTTACATATTTAATTGGTTTTTCAGGATTTGCTGGTGCAATAATTTTGTACTGGCGTACCGTAATTTTATTAGCTGTTAATACTCCAATTTCTCTTCTAGCTACTTTCTCTTTGTGTATCATAACCGTTTGAGCAATATGGTTCATTTGGCTTTCCATCTCAGCAAGCTGAGATGTTTGTAAATCCAATAATTGTAAAAAATTATAAGCAAGGGTATTTATTTGATAGGCTACACTAGCCAATGACTGAGTAGTAAAATTTTTGGTTTCTTCTAAAGCTATTCTCTTGTTTTCAGCTTGAAAATAATTTGCTTCACAATAATCAGCAACCCGTTCAAGATTGATATGATTATCAGCCAGGTTGTTTCTTCCCTCAGGAATTTCCTGACCGAGAAATGCTGCTAGCTCTGCCATAACCTCAGAGTCACTGCCTACCCCTGATGATACACAATAAGAACCGGATCCTTAAGAGAACCAGAGTAATTGTATTTAAGAAGATTTGTACATTTTATTTTATGTTTGATGTAGATGACATTCTCGAGTACATCGTGAAATTATTATATACTTTAAATGATATTATATGCAATAATCGAAGTAAGAAAGTAAAACAAAAAGTTATGAGTCAAAAAATTCGTTCAACTTGAAGAATGAGGTTATGTAACTTTTATGAGAAATTCGCGAAAGATTTCCCGAATAACGAGAATAGTATTTTAAGTGTGTTTTTGATAATTTTATGTTGTTCAGACGAAAAAATAAGGAATTATTAACTATGTAATAATTGTTTGAAGGGCGGTGTCCCGTATGTAGGATGCAAAATGGAGGTGGAACTTAAATCTAAAGATTAATCATGGAAAATGAAACGACGATACAACAAATGATTTGAAAAAAATAGAAAATGAACTAACGGTACTCAGCCATGTCGTAACTACCAGCTATTACACCTTCTTTAATTCATAATTACCAAGAATCTCAGAAACTGATAAAAAATAAATAACGATTTACGTTACGCGACACGACACTCAGTATGAGCAAGTGATGCACCGAAACACTAGTAACGGCGTACACTGCAATTTCCATGTAGTTAGCACGAATGTTCTTGATTTTGGTTAAAGTTGGAGCACGAATATGATCGCGGTATACTCGTATAGTAACTGACTAGCAAAGACATATTAAACGATAAGATTGAAGAAGGAAGATTGTACAAAAGAGAAAGGAAACTATCTTTTGACGGTAAAGTGTTAAAAGAAGGGGAAAATGACAGATTCTTCGAGACCTCGTGTGGTTCGTATCGATTACACTTTCGAGGCATCGAACAATATTACAAAATACAGTAATTATATCGTAAATTTACAAAGGTAGGCCAGTAGAAGAAACATTCGTTGCGATTGAAATACTAGATATTAATATTGTAAAATACGAATAAAGATTTTTGTCAAATTATTGTATATCTAAGTATGGTCGATAAAAAGTGATATACTCCCTTTTGATTGAGTGTTCAGATCATTCGAAGCCAAATTCGTAAAAGAGTCAACAATTATTTCGTTGATTAAAAGTATGAAACAAGGAATTCAGCTGAAGTACTATCATTCACGGTAATTCGAAAAATGATACTTTCTGTGTGTACTTACGGAACTAATAAATCGTTGCGAAGAAGTTGATTCGCAACATAGCAATCATTATCTCTTGTCGAACTCCTTAACGTATAATACTTAAAATGAATAGTCTTTTAAAAGAATTGGAAGCTTTAAAAATTAAGGGCGAATTTTATGAGGAAGACTTATGGGCAAAATACAATAATCTTATACAAGTGAGTTATGTTCCTGAAAGAATCGACGGTACTAGTCGACCATGCGAAGAAAAAGACTTCAAAGGGTATAGACAAATTATAGATAGAAATTTGCAAGATATCAGATCTATGCTTCAGCATGTCATTTACTGTCGTCATGAAGGGCACATGCAAATAAAATTAGATTCATCGATAGTAAAAACTTTTACAATCAATTTGTTACTACTCATTGGAGAACAACATGAACGAAATGTTTGGAACACAACAGAATCTGTGTCCATCTCCAAAGACTTGACTAGCAAAATCTTGGAGTTATATAGATATCAAAACATCTCACAACTTTTAACGGAACAAGATAACTTTACTACAGTATTATTAACGCTAAGGCCTAAGTTACTGAAAGATACTTGGAAAGCTTATCCAGCAGCTGTAGCAAGTTACAAATGGATTTTATATCAAATTGAGGTTCGTAAACCAAATTAAAGAAACAATGATCAAGTAATTACGTGTTAAAATTTATAATTTATATTTATCTTTTTTAGAAACCAACTTTATATAATCATATTAGTGACGTGCTTCCAACAGCTTTAATAATTATTGATGATTATGTGCCAGAAAACATTGTACTAGGTCTTGAATGTTTATATCAAATTATTCAACATACTCACTTGGTAAAAATTTATATTATATAATTTCAAGTATAATGTTGTTCACCAATATAGGTTACTAATTTTGTTTGGATATTTAGAAAAAAGGATTCATTGACACCGGATATGCCAAAGTAATTTTTCATGCTTTAGAATGCTTAAGTCATCAAAGAGAAGCCAAATATGTAATTTTGATATATAAATGCTTAACAATTTTATTAGCTACCATTGAACATTGGGATAATACATTAAATGTATTTGAAGTAAGTTTAAAAAATTAGTATTTATATGTATTAATTTAAGTATAAATCTTGTAATGTTATATATTATTACAGTGGACAAAGAGGGATGATATTTTAGCTGTTCTACTAGATAATATGGAATTTGAACAAAATGTGGAATTAAGATGTGTATATATGTTAAGTTTACCTCAACTGTTGACTAATATTGGTTGTGCCAAGTGGTGTGAAAGATTAACAAGAATACTTACCGAGTATTGTGAACATCATACAGATCTAAAAACATTAAAAGCAACATTGGAGGTAAATACCTTCATCATATATTTTACTTTTATTATATGTTACCTTTATTACATATTAAATATAATTTTTTAGACTGCAAAAACTTTCCTCTTGATGTTTCATCTTCGAGTGGCAGCTCACTGTGTACCTCTGTATACTGCTTTTTTAAAACTGCATTTTGATTTAACGAAAACTCCAGTATTTGACAAGGAAATAATGCAGAACTTGGATGACTGTATTTGTTTATTATATAAATTATCCCCAAATGTAGGTTGTGCAGTAATGAATGACGATCGAATGCGTTCAGTGATAAAAAATAGTTTGCAAGTAGTGTGCTTAGGTGATACTAAGTATTTTCAGTGAATGAACTATATAAATCTGTTTTAGAACCTAAAAATAAATATATTATTTAAGAAAAGAAAAGATTATTTTTTGTAGAGAAAGAGTTTTGTAGAATATAGTATGATAAAATATAACAAACAATATGTACTTAGATGTTTTATGTTGTGATCTAATAAATTTGAAAAATGTATGATACTTTATATTGTAAAATAGAGATTTTTATTAGAAATTTTATTTTTAACTACTCTTATACCTCATATTTAAAACACATTATTAGATTACATAAATAAGATGGATATTTAATCACAAAATTGGTACCTAAGTAAACTTTGTAATTTTTAACACTTTTGATGCTTACATAATTCCCATTGATATTTGCTTACATATATAATCAGTATTACGTTTATCTTATGTCTAATCTTTATATCAATACTATTTCTAAAAACGAAAGATGAGTGAAAAACAATTTTCCTTTCAAGTTATTTACTTTAAGTTATTTTGCATCTTTTGTTATGAAGAAATTAAAATTCTCGACTTCGTACCAAGAGATAAGATATGTATGCAGATTCATCTGAATACGCATAAACAATATATATATATATATGCACGTATGTTATTAGGGAGATATTAAATAGGGGAAGAAATAATTATCGATGATCATTCTGTATTCAGAACTGAAGAAAGAATGTCACCATTTCTTGTTATAATACTAGTTTTATTAGTAGGATATAAAATCTACAAAAGTATAAGTACACTTCCAAATACACCACCATGTAAGTTTCACAGGATTAAAATAATTCCGTGCGTCGTATTTAAATTATCTGCATTCGTTCTCCTTTATTACAATTTAAATATTTTACCATAATAGGCATTCCGCGATTGCCAATAGTAGGATCTTATTGGTATTTATTATGGTATAATTACAAATATCCTTTTAAAGCTGTGACGTATTATGCAAATAAGTTGAAATCTAAAGTCTTGACATGCCACTTTGGTGGTATTGTGACTGTAGTTGCGAATGATTATAACAGTATTAAAGAAGTACTAACGAAAGATGATTTTGACGGAAGAGCGGGCAATATAGACGTTCTCTTAGCAAGATCCTTTGGAGAATCATTAGGTATTTCCTCATGAAGAAAATTTGATACGTTTATGAAAGAGGAATACCAAAAATAATGCTTCACATTTGTAATTGCATGAAATTCCAGGTATCTTTTTCGTCGAAGGTTTATTTTGGCAAGAACAAAGAAGATTTGTTCTTCGACATATGAGAGATTTTGGATTTGGTAGAAGACAAGAAAAATTTGAAACGATCGCAATGGAAGAAATTGCAATTCTTATTGACATGCTGAAAGAAGGTCCCATTAACGACAAAGAAAAGGTACTTCAGGACACGATGAGAATTATTTTAAAATTAAAAATTGATTACTAATTGACGTTTCAATGAATTTATTAGACAATCTTAAAAAGTGGTTCCGCGCGATTTCCGGATATTCTGTATCCATATGTTGCGAATACTATATGGTATATAATGTTTGGCGAAAAATTCGATCGTTCAGAATATCATAAACTGAGATATTTTTGTGAATCTGCTATGATGTTTCAAAGAGCACTTGACACTACTGGAGGAGCTCTTTCTCAATTTTGGTTCTTAAAGTATTTTGGAAATATGTTTGGATATAAAAATATAATGCTAGGAACTTATCGTATGGTAGATTTCATTAAGGTACATATCAATTTTACGTTTATACTTATAAATTATATTATTTTAATATACTAAATAACTATAAAATATCATGATTATTACAGGAACATTTAGACAAGAGAAAATACTCAGATAATGAGGACGATAAAGGTTTAATAGACCGATATTTAAAGGTTTTAAACGGAAACGCTAAAGGAAAATCATTCTCCGAAAAACAACTTATTATGATTCTTGTGGATATCATGTTTCCAGCTTCATCTGCGGTGCCAAGTGCTCTTCTACACACAATCAAGCTTATAATGCATCATCCAGAAGTAATAAAAAATATAAGAGAGGAAATAGATAAAGTGGTTGGAACTGGAAGACTCATTACGTGGCAAGACAGGAAGAAGTATACATTATTTGTACTGTAATTATTATGTGGCAGAAAATATTTCACTAAAAAATCTTAAAAATGTTTTAGTTTACCATATATCGAAGCAACAATACGGGAATCGCTCAGATACGAAACACTGACACCATTCAGCGTATTACATAAAGCGATAAAGAGAACCACTCTTTCTGGTTTTGATGTTGCCAAGGATACAATAGTAATTACCAATTTAGACGGACTAAATACAGACGTCGATTTATGGGGTGATCCCCATAATTTTAGGCCTGAAAGATTTCTTACAGAAGATGGTAAACTGCGTAAAGATCTCACATTTTCTTTTGGATTTGGTAAGTAAAGCATTTTTGGCATATTTTAACGACATTACCAGTAATAACGTTTTATCTCTTTTTGTACTAGGGCGTCGTGTGTGTATGGGTGAAACTTTTACGAGATATAATATGTTCGGGATAATCGCTGTATTAATGCAAAACTTTAACTTCTCGTTTATAGAGGATGAACCAAATAGTCTCAAAGATAAAATGCCAGGTTTAATTGTTAGTCCAAAAGAAATGTGGATTCGAGTGGAACCACGTTATACCTGATTGATATATAATACATTTCATATTCTTTTACAATCTAAATACCTATTTCTCTATAATTTTTTATTCAAATATTGTTATTAACACATAACACATTAACAATATATTTCACCTTACTGAAACAATTTTTATCCTAATTTGAAATGATAAAAGCTACGAAACTGTAAGGATTAAAAATAGAAAGTCGTATATAATTTGTGTACTATAAATTTATTTCATAATCTGAGATAGTCAGAGACGAAAGTTACATTGTATTGAATAAACGTAATTAATATACAAAGATTTTCATAAGAGTTGACTACAAACAAGTTTCATTGATGATTGATTATACTATGTTAAGCGATCTACAAAACTGTCAATATTTTTAAAATATTCAGTGCCCATGAAATAAAAACTTTATATACATATATTGCAACTTTGAAGAAGGTAGAGAAGATATGCTTAATCTTATGAGCTGTAAAAATTAAGAGCTTACTTAAATATATACATTTTAATGTTTATTTTCCCAAATTTTTTATTCTTTCTTTTATCTTTTATACAGAATATTTATTGATTTTATGATCTCCCAATATCGAAAATAAGCGTAAATTAATTACACTTGCTACCTGTTCAGTGATATAATAATTTTTACATTATAATTAGAAAATACTGTAAATGCGATTACAAATATAAAATATTGAAACTCTTGATATTTGTATAATATATTATATTGTTAACGAAAATTTTTTTAAATAATTTATGAAACGAGTTAATGAATGTTTGAAAAACAACATTAGTATTAATTGAAAATAAAAACGTTTGTACATTTAATTTTGCCAATAATGGCAGAACATTATTTTTTAATACAGTACAAAAGTACTGTTGTTTTACACATATACCTTAATATTTTCTTATTACTATTGTAAATATACATACAATTCTGCAAAACTATTATATTATTAACCTCTTGCATAACAAAAGGTTCTTCAAGTGGTACGAAATCAACAAGACATAAAATCACATTGTACATAGCTTCACATGTGTATTTGAGTTATGAATTAGGATTTAAATTTACAATGCACTTTTTTTGTAAATGTTCAGATAGTCTATTTCATAACTTCCCATATGAAATACCCTTATTCTCTGTGTACCAAAACATATAATCCCAAAACTGATAATACTGCATATTTAAATTTGGGATATTCATTCATACATATTGTAACCATTCCTACATATGGCAAAAAACCCCTTGCTCTGCCAACAACGTCTTTATGTGTCAGCCATAATTGACCAGCTGCATATAAACCTCTATCGTCAACAGAATTATTATCACCCTTTGTTAGAAATTTAACAGTATTATTTTGATCGCCCCTAAAATACATAAATTATTTTTTTTAATAATTCGATGTATACCTACCCTTTATTCTTGTTGTCGTTAATATTTAAAAGATACTTACTTCTCATGTAGTTTAAGTACTCTGTGTACAATTGGAATATCTCTACCCTCAACTTTAAAAACAACAATTTCTCCTACCCTGACTGGTTCATCTTGGTAATTGGTTAAAAATAACAAATCTCCCCTATGGAAAGCTGGTTCCATACTACCACTATAATATTAAAATTTCCATGCATAAAAAATCATGTTTTAAAATACTGAAACGCTAAATTAAATCTATAAATTATGCAAAAAGTATAAAATTTAATGTTCCTCTATTATTAATATTATCACACAACTTATGATTCTTAAATAATACGAAATGTATAATCACTCCAATACGTAATGATCCATTGAACAAAACATTGTTAACAATATATAAGAAATCGACAGTGTGTACAAAATTTAATAGAAAATCAATAACATTACAATTTAAAACTAGAACTATTCGCGCGAAAGATGCGTCAAATGTAACTATTAGGTTAAGTATTCAAATACCTGAGAACGACCACGATCGGACTTTCACTACCTGTTACAACCATCAAGCCTTTCCATATCATCAGAGCAGATGTAACGATCATACCAAAACTTAACATCTGATACAGGAACTGTAAAAGGAATCGAAAACAGTGATAAAGCCTATTTATCGACCATATGTGCTCACTCTAAGAATCTACGATAATTCGAACGAAGAAATTCGTTTACCTGCCGTTTATTCATTCGCCGCACATCGTCGAATATAGATTGCAACATTGTCACAACTATTTTTTATAAAATTACGATAACCAAGTTAAACAAAACAATTTGAACTTTATTCTGCTTGAACACAACCGGCAACAACCAGTAAACGTATCGTTCAACGTACCACGTCACGTAAACAATGAATAAGGAACGTTGGAACAATTGGAACGGTCCAAATGGTATAGTCCACATCCGTTAGTGAACGAAGGAACGCGCGCGGTAACACTTTTGAATAACGTACTTCAGATATTTTTCACAATAAACGATATACTTTTACGTATTAGTTCTCAAATATTGTTTTAAACAAACCAATTTGCATCAAAGTTGTTGTACAATTGTAGTCTTGCAAAATTATATAGTATGTATCGGTAATTCTTCAAAACTTTTGCAATCACTTTCCCATATCCGTAGCCCCTAGAGAAGGGTAGACATTTTGCTTTAATTTGAATGTAACTGCATTATCAAAATTTCTCATGATGAATGGAAATATCCTTCACGGAGTAACAACATGAAATAATGTAAAGGTATGTATATTTTTTTACGATAGATTATTTATTTATTCAAAATGGTATCTAAAATTAAAATTTAAGATTTATGTAAATTGTAATTCTGTTTCTAATATGTGAGAAGTAATACGAATATGTGTATATTAAATGTATCCCGAAAACGTTGAATTAAAAGTATTATTATAAGTATGGGGAGAGATTTATCCATAAAGTTTATCTATTTTTGTTGGATCGTCGGATTTGAATCGAGCAACGAATATTTCTGGTGCCATATTGACTTCCGCGTCTATCTTTTGCAATGTGTGACGATTGAGCATATTATTCTCATTGAAAGTATTGAGTTTCTGGACATTTGCAGCAAAATCGGTTCTTCTGATCGAATCACCATGGTTTTCTTCGTCGAGATACCATTGTGATACCATTTCTTTCAGCGGTTGCAAATGATTCACATTTTTTTGAACTTTCTCTAATTCCTCGTTACAAAGTCGTTCCACTTCCATCAATTTCTGCTTATACGCGTTTGCTATCATTTTCCATCGGGCATTATAACGCTTTTCCGCCTGAATAAATGAGTATTCGTCTTGATATTTAGCCAAACGTTTCTCATATTCGAGTATTGTCAATTCTCTGAACGCATCCTCTGATGAGATATCTAAAACATCCCCTGTACCATAAATTAATTAGTCCGTTATTAAAACATTATTCAAATATTTTACATCTCGTTTCCTAAGAAAAATTACCCAGATTGTTAGATAATGGCGATTCGGCAGCATAGGCTGCTGCAGCTGCACGTGCGGCTGCAGTTGCTTCTTCCAAAGCCAATGCATCATCCTTTTCACGTAAAAATTGCAATTCCCCTTTTTCTTTTTTCCAAAGTTCTATTTCCTTCCTTAATTCTTCCTTTAAGTTCCTCATTACTTCACTGAGCGACTCTATTCGCTCCCGAAGAATGTAGCTGTTAGTTATGAAAATTATTCAATATAACGTGTGATATTTTTTTTTTTTTTTTATTTAATTGACAAAGGTTTTTTTTAACATAGTGTGTACTTTAAATCTTTATCGTCTTGGCCATCTTCTACTGACTGCGCGCCCTCTAAAATCACCGAGTCTTCTGGCTGTTCAAGAACAGCTGAGAGCTTTTCTAATGAATCATCATTCTCATTCTCAGAAACACGATCATAATTTGGCAACATGCTTCCTAGATCCAATGTTAAATCGACGTCCGCTTGATCCTTTATCCTTTGCTCCTCATTGGATAATTCTATGCATTGATTGTCAACATTTTGAATGCTGTCGGTATTACTTGAGCTATCTGTTGAAATTTCTGTCGAAGACTCATGCTCGTTTTCCATTTATGATATTTTCTTAAAATTACTGATTTGACAAACTTTCTAATCAATGATGGATTATTTAAAACTCTGGTTGACTGAAGTTATTTCACTTTACATACGTCATTTTTTGATATGACATTGTTTTTTCATTATGTCTAAGTTACTATAAAAAACTTGATTCCATATATGTTTATAAATATCGTACATTTGTAAGGGTAGATATTCAAGGTGATATAGTAATTTTATACCAATTGCCTTATAAGGAAGATAAAAATATTTAAAGTCACTTCACGATTGTCTATGATGCTTCGCTCTAAAAGAAAATCTCCTAACTCTATACAACGTGGGTATGTGTGTTATATTGAATTTTTGATACAGGATGACTGTACCGGTAGTGAGTAGTGAGTGACCTCTTCTGCTATCGGTACTATGTTGATTTAGTAGGTTATTATTGATTTCTCTTTACTCAAGTTAAATATTTAAGAAATCTCAATGATTTTTCTGTAATAGCAGCATAGAAGTCGAAAGTTTGTTAATTATAAACAAACTGAACAGATTAGTTTATTTTTCATGTACCAAAATTAAACTTTCTGTCATACATGTATATTAGATACATTATTGCACAGGTTATGTGCATTGATTTTAATTGTAATGGTGAAAAGAGGAAAACGTATTTATCGAAATACGTTTCAAAGTGTTAATTTCCAAGTCTCATTATTTTAAATTAGTGACAAAACCTGTATATGTCGAGATACGATGACAGGATGAGGTTAATTAGCACTTGAATATAAAAAAATTTTGTACTTGAATTTTTCCTGTATCAAGATTCTTAATTGTCAGGAAACATGTTTATATACTTCTGGTCATTGGTGTGCTGGTATTTCAGACCCATTGTAAAATGGTTATTAAGGCACACAACACGAATGTGTGAACTTCAAAGAATTTGTTATGGAGAATTACCTGGAGCACCGAGAACATTAGCTGTAGAAGAATCTCTTAAGTTATCTAGGAATGCTAATATTAAAACTCTTATAGTCTACTTGAATGATCTCGCTGATCAGTGTGCAATCACAAAACAGACAAAGCAAAAAATTTTGAAGGAAGCTATTATAACCATATTGGTGACTAAGAAAGTAAATCCAACAGCTCACCCTGACTTTGCCAAGTCATTTGGTAAATGTATAGAACTAATTTGGGGTTATAGACAACTTTGTGTGGAATGTGAAGAGCTTAGAAAAACACCATATGATGCTGACAATTCTGAGCATGAGTTCCAACTATTAAAATTATGGAATTTGTTGATGCCTTATGAGCCTTTAGATGCTAGAGTTACCAAACAGTGGCAACACATCGGCTTTCAGGGTGATGATCCAAAAACAGATTTCCGTGGAATGGGCATTTTGGGATTAGAAAATCTAGTTTATTTTGCTCAAGAGTATCCCAGTGCTGCAACACACGTGTTATCACATTCTACACATCCACGTTATGGTTATGCTTTTGCCATAGTGGGCATAAATTTAACAAGCATGGCTCTAAGATTATTAAGGGATGGAAGTGCCAAGACTCATATTTATAATTCTTCAAAGGGTTTTCCAACAATTCGCGCATTTCATCAACTTTACTGTTATCTTTTCTATGAATTTGATGGATTTTGGATTGATTCAAAACCAAGCAATATGATGGAATTTTCATCCATACAAGAAAAGTTTGAGAATAGTATCAGAATGGCATTAACTGATTCATCTACTGTCTTTAGGATAAATATATCAATTGATAATGTTTAAAATAGATGCAATATTTTATGTTGATAAGTCTAAAACTATCACAGAGAGTGAACATTTTCTCATTACAATGCACAAAGCTACTAGTAGCACGGAGTATCTTGTGAGTGAATAGAACATCATTATTGCAAATTATGAAGAATATAAAATATAAAGCAAAACATAAATATTCTGAAATCATTAAGTTACAGAAAAATACAAAGAATCTTGATGCATTTGATATTATATTTTTACTTTATTTTTCTACTAGTAATAAAGGAAGTATATGTCTTACCTAACGAATGTGAAGGGGTTCACATATAAATTCATTTAAAATCATTTATTTATCATAAATAAGTTAAAGTACAACGTTTACCCAAATAAATATATTACTTTCAATCTGCTTTTATTTAATTTTTTAAATAGGTATATGTAAATATAAAATTTTATCATAATTTTTTTATATGGATTCAGATGACTTTCTTGGGGAAATGCATATCATTTTTAGTAGATGCCATCCTGTGTGTAACAGCAATAATTTTTATTCAAAAGTATTTATTGTAAAACATAGAAAACATTTGTGTTAAAAAAAGATTAGACTTGCAGTGATTATTATACATATTTTATACAAAATAAAAAATGCAATTGTTAGAAATAAAATATATATATATACATATATATATATATATATATATATATATATATATGTTTTTGTATCTCTTTAGAATATTCATATTACGGGAACTGATCAAATATATATATAATTATGAAAATAAAAAATTATGCGAGTTGTTAAAAGTATAAAAATAAGAGATTCACTGTAATTAAAAACTTTATTCATCTTATCTATGTATATACATACATTGTGATTTGTATAAAATCATGATCAATAATAACTTGAGACAGGACCCATAATATATGTCTTTGATACACGAAATGGCTAGTCCCTTTTTTGTGCCATTTCAGTTGTGCGTCTGAATTTAAAAGCTACGGAAATTATAATAAATACGCCGATCGCTATGCTACTGATCCATGGATTTACATGTAAGAAATTCGCAATTGTTTCTCCAAGATCATCGCTGAAACGGGAACATATTTATATCATAATTGTATTACACTAATATCTGTGTACAAAAACTTGAATCTACTAATAAATGTGTTCAAACTTACAGTCGTCGTTGTGGTACTGGGACAGTCTCAGCATGTGCATTTTTGTAATATTCTTTTGCAAATGATGTAAAAGAATTAACGTCGTATTTTGGAATCTGATAACGATACATTTTACCATGTCTAAAGCTACAAGTACAAAATAAATTATGTTAAATATTAAAACATCAAATTGTATCATTAATTCTGTTTATCATTATAGCATCTTATGGCGTGCTTACTATTTATCTCTTATGTACTTACAATATAAATTCTGGAGTTTTATAAACATTAAATCTTCTTGCCGTGGATGCTCCAGTTGTGTATTTGTTGATACGTGCTACATTAACCCTTCGTTTTAGTTTTGCACCTACAGCCTCCCACCTTGGAATCAGTCTACTACATTCCACACAGTCTGTACTGCCACTGTTTTTGTAAAAGAATTGTACTTTAAATATCTGCCGAATAAGAAATATGCATACATACAAAACATTATGGGGAACCTAAGACTTACAACATAACAAACCAATCCCCGGTTGTAGCTCCACTACTTGCTTGTGTTAGATGTTCAAATGTATCATCAGTTAATTCCTTCACTGTAGGTTCCTTGTTTTCACTGAACATAGTTAAAATTTCTTCAGCATTCAGAGGTCCTAAAAAAGGTGATTAAATGGGAATTAATAGGTTAATAAAAGCATTTTTTATTAAGATATATTGTTTTTAATATTAATGACTATACCATCATATAATAAAGGCACACCATGCCTAAAGAACACAAGTGCTGGTTCTTTATCGTCACTATAGACACGAAGCAATTGACTGTCAATAGCTTCCACAACCCCAGTAGATAAAGAATTTAGATCTTGTATTAAACGAATCATTTCATTCTTATAGTTATCACACGTTGTGCATTGACGCTGTTTGCTTGCTGTAAATATTATCCGTATTTGAGCATTTTACATATAAGAACTGCTAGTTAAATGAATTATAATTTTTAGCATGAAAGAGTCAATATATAGGAAAAAGAAATTTAAAAAAAGATAGAAGTTCAGTCAATAGGTTATGCCAAGATTTCTTTAAAGGAATGAATTTTATCAAATTTCTCACTAAAAATATTATTTTTATTACGATATTATATAATTAAATATTAGATATTATTTATATTATAAATAAACTTAATATCAATTATCATGAAAAACGTTCTTTAATTCTGATAAATGAAAAAATACGTGTAAACATTAATCAAAACTTACTAAAAAGTACGACTACATATTTCTCAGTTTTTATAAGATTTATAAGCTCTTCATCACTCACTGTTTCGAGATTGGCAGAGCGAACGCCAACGAAACTACATATCAATATGAAAAATATTATTTGTAACATTTCGTATTGAATTAGATCAACAATATTGGCTGGAATATTTTTACCGACAATCTGTTACGCCAAAGAGGTTAACATGTTCTACTTCTTATTTCATTCTACTCTGGAGGAATTGTTTGAAATCTCAGAAATTGTAATTTATTTTCTATTTCTGCCAACGGGTTAAGATCAAGTAGATTATGCTGTCACTCATAACTTTTCTCAAGATTTATGAAATCTTTATAATAAATAATTTTTCATAATACTACATATTAGTGTTTAATGTACATGATGTATAAAAGCAGGGAAGAATTACGAAATAATAATATTTCACCTTATTTCGTTGCATATAAAGGTGGTTAAGATAAAAGTTCAAATTTAATGTGTACAAATGTATCCATGTTCTTTTCAAATCTTTGCTAAAAGATTTTCAGAACAAGTAGCATTATTTTTTTGTACTTTATTTTTCGAACGTTTCTTAATTTGAATTTGAAGCTCACATTGCTTGCTTTTCATATCCTTAAAAATGTATACATATGCTTGTAAATCCCCTTCTGCAAGCAGTATGACAGTAAAGTAAATACAAGAAAGATACTTTAGCAGAAAAATATGCTTTGCGTGTTCGTGCGTAGTACGTTTAGCAAAGGGAACAGATAATTTTGAGCAAATACTTGTATTCCAGCGATAGTTTTTTCAATCTTTTGTCGTAAAACAGTTTCAGATGATATTCCATTGTTGCATAATATGAATCACAAGAATTAATTTCCGTTCTCTGAATTTACGCACTTAGATTTAAATAATCTCGGAGTTTTTTTTGTAAATTATACCATGAATGGCAACAGTAAATATGGCAATCATATGATTAAAGAAGTATTTTTCAACATAATAGTCACACGTACTTAATAGATCGATACCATGGTAAAAGGTTAATGACATGTGATATATCTAATTATGCAACGTCTGTTGAAATTTAATATCATTGAGATATGCAATATAATTTACTATCGACTAATTCCACAAATTGTACACCGCAGAATTGTACAAGTCGAAGTCAGGACTAATCTTAGCACGCA
The DNA here is from genome assembly GCF_000188095.3 of Bombus impatiens. NCBI lineage: Eukaryota > Metazoa > Arthropoda > Insecta > Hymenoptera > Apidae > Bombus > Bombus impatiens. Next base: position 111,406 of record NT_177421.1, read on the forward strand.
AACCTAAGTAAATTTGACTCGATTAATATATTTAAATTAGCCTAATTATATTAATGATATAATTGATAATTAAGATCTTGATAAACCGCAGTAGCTAACCTAGCAAATCCACGCCCACAATTTTAGTAAATAAATCCTCATCATATGACGCAAACTACTTTCTTGAATAAGCATACTTTAAATATTTTTTATTCTGAACCAATGCTCATAGGTTGCCTTTGTAATCGCTGTCTTGATGTTAGGGGTGCTTCCGTGAAACTTCACGGCCCTGGTCACGAACCAGCAGTCGAAGGTCGAGTAGTATAGTGGTAGATGGTAACGACGTGAAACGTGACGCATATAGTAACAGTGTACGTCGAGGGGGATGTACTGGTATGTGGAGTGTAGAGAATCGACGTCGGGAACCAGCACAGGGTGGCTGACTTCGTCGAAGCGACGCGACGTCAGGGTGGATTCACGGGGTGGTTGGTAGTCGCGTGCTCTCATCGTCAGGTGAACAACTTTTGTATGGATATAATCGGTTTACCAAATATTTTTCCGAGTTACTGTTACCCGTATCGGGATCTAGCCACGTCTCCGTGACACGCAAAACTTCTGCATCGTCGTGAGTATTAAAGTTAATGTTACCTTTTGCAAAATAACAGTGCACGAGCTCGTAGAACAGAAGAATGTTAGAGCTTCGGTCTGATTCTAATTGAGGGCAACGTGCACTTCATCGAATCAATGAGCGTCCCTCGAACATTTAAAGAATTATCTTGCATTTAAGGAAGACGATTGGAGACAATTACTCGAAAACTATATAAGTCATGTGATTACGTAATTTACATATGTTCTCCTCATTTTCATAATAATTGAGTGCTTAAAACACTGTTTCCTATAGTTATAAGAAGTAGTATATTTCTTCTTCAATGATGAAGGAATTTCTTTCCCCTTCTTTGGGGAAGAACTTGTCGCTACGTAATCTTATGCAGAATGTTTTATTCAAAGGTATTTAATTTTTTAACAGTTATCTCGAATCGAATGTATTTTCTTACCGTGTTTGATTCGGGACAGAGAGAAACGATTTTGTGGCTTATTTGAAAGTAAAATGTTTAGCATTACAGATCGCAACAATTGTATATACATTGTTAATGGTCTTAATATTGAAAAGCACGTTGCGTTGAATTCCTCGTGAATTTACTCGTCTACGTTAATTTGAAAAATTATTACGCTCTTTTAAATATGAAAATTCTCTTGTTAAAAGATTCATTAGATCCGAAAAATTCAAATGTACGATGATAATCTTTCATTATAAAAATGAAATTTTCGAAGCACCTCGTAATACGATCGTTGTTTCCACATAAAATGATATTGATGGTTTTATGCAAACATATCCTGAAGTTTTTTTTCATTTTACTCTCAGCTATTCGCATTTCCCGCTCGAGTACGTTATGAAAATATTTTTATGGATAAATCGAACGTAACATTCTTTTATGTTACTCGTATTTCTATTGAATGTGTTCCGAATGGAACCAATTTTCAAAGATAAATTAAAAATTTAAATAATATATGTATATTAAAATTAACAATAGGAGGCAATGATTATATTGTGGAAATGAACTTTGCCCGTCCACTAATCGTTCTTCTCGTCGTATTTTCTGTTTCAAGCCAATCAAATTAGCGTTGTTATTACCTAAACTTTTACACCGAATATGTTTTATGCTATGTTAAAAAATGAAATAAATGAATTTTTCATACGAGTCACGAGATAAATTTTCATCATACAGAAATTCACTTATTGTTAGTAAAATGTTTCATCACGTAAAACATGTTTACTTGATGTTTTAATTTGAGCTATATCGTACAAAAGTCCGGAAACTTTCATTGTAATTGAAAATTATTAAAAACATTGAAAGATCGATTGTAACATTCAGCTGGAAAAGGATAAAAATAAAAGCATCGCGCGAATCAACGAATAACTCTTAATATTCCTACGTGAGAGAGATTATTATATAGCCATGCAGATTAGTATCGCGTCTTTTTTCATAGAATAATAACTTGTTAAATCGATAACAGATGATAACGGAACCAAGTGCCTTGTCATGCGACACGATGCTGTCACATTGTTTTGACATCGTCTCTTGATATTGAATATCTGCATCTGTAATTTTCTCGATTCGTCTACTTAAAGATAGATAGTAGACATTTCAAGTCTTATCATTAGGAATCAATGTAGTGTTATCAAGTGCGTAATTTTATCACTAATTATTTGATAGTATCTAATCAATTAATAATTACTCGACAGTTATCAAACAAAATCTTTTCGCAATCTTAATGATTAGTACATTAGGAAAATTACAAGAATTTTGCAACAGTTTTAGCAAGAGATATAGATAAAGCAAGCTTGTTCGTTCTCTAACCACTTTTGAGCAGCGTCCATTTGATTTTCAGTATAACTGCTCACGTATGTAGCACGTGTTCCCTTACACGCGATGCTCGTGATTTGTTCGTGCTTTTATTAAGAGGAAGACACCGGGACCGAGATGGCGCAGGATATCCCGGAGGCGACGTACGTACCGGAAGTGGAGGAGGATACGAGAAAGGAACGAGAACGGCGGGCTGTTGAAGAGGGAACGGCCTCGTGGAGACGACGAAAGGAGGAGTTGCTACGTCAAAAGCACCGTGAACAGCGAGAAGTATGCGTCGTAAATGACTATTATGTTAACTCGAGCACCGTTTACGTCACTGGCCTTTGCTGACCATGAGCCTCTTTGGCTTTACCAATTTCGTTTGGTGTGGTTGTCGGCGATCGAATGAAGATCAACAGTACACATTCGTATCGACAACAACCCTTATTTTTTCCCTTTGATGACATTTCTTCGAAAGCTCGGCAATAACCGTGGAGATTTACGAGGCTGTGCAAAAGATTTTTCACGCTACAATGGGATTTCATGTGGTCACAGCCATTCAAGCCCTGTAAAATAGAAATGGGGAACAATATCGAGAATGGTAGATGGCACTTAGGCTTGTCATCATAGTTTACTGCACGAAAATAGTCGAAGAGTAAAACAGTATGTTTTTGGTTCTGTAAATGTTGCCTGTATGTTGACTGTAAATTTTGCCAACAACGTTTGATACACAACTTAATGGAAATGATTTACAGCGGAACGTTTTATTAAAAGGCACTAAAATTTTCAGTAAAGTGGTTTATACCTAGCTACGGTTTAGATTTCGTTGCAATTGAAATGTTATTCCTTTTTTTACGTAGCTCGCGAATGTTAAAGCGAATCGTTGAGCGTAATTTGTATAAACCGTATCATTAGTAGCTGTGCTGTAATTACTGCGTATATTTGCCTTGGTAGTTGTAAGAAATATTTCACTAACGAGCGCAAATGTTTTCACTGGTTTTAATGGAACTCGCATGTACCTTTAGTTATTGTTAGTTGGACTACATTTTTATCCATCATTTCTAACGATATCCAATGTAAATGGATTATATTTCTTTCGCTATGATGAATCGCAAACTGTTAAACGACAACTGGGTTGACAGGCAGAAATTTCTATTACGTTAAAATGGGAGACCATTATTTAGTATGATTAAAAGTAGATGAAAGTAATAACTCCTTTAGTTACGTTCCTAAATTTCCTATGGGTTTTAATGATATATAAAAAGTAATAAAAAATAAAAAATAAAAAATAAAAATACAAAATAAAATAGTTGCAAGGCTCAAATTTTTTTTTTTTAATATAATCTAAAATTTTTTTATTTTAGTTCTAATGCATGTTTTAGAAAGATGGAATTTTTCTTTAAAAGGGTTGTAAATATCCATTTTATTACAAAAACGCCAGAAATGGGTATTATCAGTGTGAGCTCGAATTTCTTTTTTACTACAGGGAAGAATTTCTGGTCGGAGATACATATGTGTGTAGTGGCTAGCCAGCGAAATTCAATAAAAGATTAAAATATTCAGGGTAGTAATGTGCATCCGAATTACTTATCTTGAAGCGCCAACGTTGGATTAAGAACAGTTGAATATTAGTAGTATGCTATAAAGGCTGTGCCAAGGAATTTTTCTTTAAATATTAATAAACAGGAGCATTTATCCGTAGATTACAGTGATGAATCAACAGAGAATTCCAAAATCCGTGACTTGTACTTCTTGTGCGTTAAAAGGCACGTCTCATTGCGATGCTCACAGAAAGGGATTACTCGACATTCTAATGAAAATGTTTCGCTAAAACCAAGTTAGAACAGGAATTTAAAGCGGTTCATTTTCTTTTTTGTTTTAAATGGCATTTATTAAGGCTTAGCATTATTCAAGTTTTTTCTTATATAACTCCGTAATTCTTTAACCTAGAATTACGTGGGAAAATATTATAAAATGTTACACTAAGCATTAAAGTAATCTAAACGCAAAATATTAAAGTTAGTTTAATGCTATTCCAACGGAATATATTCGGGTTTTAAATTTTCTATCTGCTAAAGTGTATTATCAAAATATTAACGTACTTGCAACCGTGTTTTGGGAAAAGTTATTATCTCATAAGATTTCACTGGAGAAATATTGATATCCACGGTAAGCTGGTGAAAAGAGAAAGTCCAGTTTTGTTCAAATCTTCAGCAGATTTATAAAACCACGCTGAACGGTATTGAAGGAAACTTCGCCCTTTAAAACTGTGCGGACAATATGGACTCGATAAGCGCTCAGCAGAATCAATCTGTGTAGCGTCAGACAAGCGGAACGCGCCAGTGCAGTATTCCCAACAGTGTTGCCTATTTTGGATACATTTATTTTCATGTTAATTCTAATTAGTTCACATATATGCTTTTACATTTATCTACACTTTTTTATCATTAAAAGGTAGAAATTTGTAAATCAATCAATCAAGCAATAAACTGTTTCTTCCTTTTTATAGCTCCAGCAAATCTTGGAGAATTATTCGCCTTGGGGTAAACCAGGTGGCGGTGCTCCTTGTGCTGCAACCCTTAGAAAGAAAAACGTTCCTCTAGAACCCCCGGAATTATCAAAGTGTCATAATTTCAGCCAGGTAATGTTTTAAACAATTTATGTACCATTTAAATAAAAAAATATCGAACTTGGATAAAGAGATATGTCATAATTTTCACTACATTTGACATAAATTCGATCGTCTCTGACTAGATAACCATTGACATTTTTTATGCGATACGTGGTTATTCCCTGCTTTTTTGCTATTTTTGCTGTCATTTTTACGTTGCTACACTGTCGATTCGCAGGCAATGGATTTCTGTCAATCAATGACATTCTCTGGTCTTGATAAAAAGTTTGTTGCATGCGCAATATCTTTCGCATAGATACTGGGATTACTAACCTAATGATTAAAAATACATGCAAATAATCCAAAGTATGAATGAAATTATTAATCACGAGCGTAAATATTTAAACGATTTTTGCCGATTTTCGAGCTTTTCAATGTTCGTAATAAATTTCAATTAAGGACGAATTAAAAAACTTGCCACTCCTACCGCATCGCAGACATGGACAAAATCGCGATAATAGTGAATATATTTTCGCAAATTGGATGCTATTCATTCATTATGAGTGGCGTTAAAAACAAAAATTTGTAAATCGATTTCACGGGGAAAACACACGCGTCGAAGTTCCGATTTTTATTAATCAATCACATATTTAAATTTTATTAATTGATTTTTTACAGTCACTCAATTTTTGCATTAAATTAAAGAGTTTTAATCAACCTACCGCTTGGCATTTTTGAAAATGTTCATTGCTTTTCCATTAAGTATTTTAATATTAATGCATGAAATGCGCCAGCAATTTGCAAAGACATGAATTAATCATTCTCAACCTACAGTTTTAATCATAACCAGCTTTTCAAGTAGACACGGTTAATTATCATCAATAATTTAATCTATTATTCTCGTGCTAGCGATTTTGTCATTGCAAGTAAATATTTAATTATACTTTTCTAATTCATTAGAACAAATAATCTCATTTTTCTTCCAGCGATATCTTACCTTCTATCCATTTAACGTGCTTTATTTTTACTAAAGAGCTTCTCCTGATTAAAAATTAACAGAATCATACGAAGCAGACGAAAGTCAAAGTTGTTTTATTTTTAATGAAAATGAAATTCTTTTGAAATTCCTCCGTTAATTCAATCTGAATGTTATAATTCACTGTATTACCTAAAATTCTGAATGAAATTTGTTTCGCTCGCCTGAAGTAACGTTACCATGTTATCCATACCAACAACTTACCAAAGCAAAAGCCGCGCGGGAAGCCAAGGACGATGAGTTCACGAAATTCCGGGCACGAAAATCTACGAATAATATTATTCCTTGACGTGACGTTATATACAAATACAGATGGAGGAGAAAGTGGGACAGAATCGAAGATTGTTGGGAAAATTAGGGCGCCCTTGTTTGCAGAAAACAGCGAGCAATTCGCGTTGAAGGATGTCGTTCTAACCCTTATTATCCTGCCAATTACGAGAACCATTATCATCGTAAGGATGCATTCGCCGTTGCCCGATAATAACCGTGCAAATGTTTGCCTCCGATATGTTTCCAGTAACGTAACTAACCCGCGATCGTTCGTGATCGTGATTCGGGATCTAGTTCACGAAGATTATTTGCAATTCAAAGTTATGATAAAAAAAGATAGTATGCGACTGTTGTTACGTCTCACATATACTGGTCTGCAATTTTCTGTTTAAAACGTGTGATCGTGGAGTGGATGTTTTATAGCAGTTCTCTTTATAGCCTCTTCGACTAGCAAATGACTTTGATCATTTCAAGAATACATTCAATACTATATGAAGACTGGAGAAAAAGACTATGACAATAAGACGAGAGTACAAGAATAAGACAAATTTCCTAGTTTTCATAGGAAAGTTATTTTAAGATAAGGAATGAATTGTCTTTTTATTTAGTTTTCGAATTCAACATGTATCTTTTTATACTCTTCATAATTTTTAACGTATCGTTTGTCATAATGTTAAAATATTGCTTGTCTTGATAATTGTCTTTGGTTTCCAATCGTCGTATTTCATATCTTAAGCATCATTTCCGTTAATGTTCTCTTTGATTAAAAGTTGAATAAATCCTTCGAAAATCAGTTCCATTGCGATTGATATCACGAAGGTGTCGTAATAGAGAGTGACTGATAAAAAAGATTTGTTGATGACGAGGTGGTGGAAAAATTGGAAAATAGCCATCGTTATCGCGGTTGTACCGATAAGATCCGGCGATATCGCCATCACCTCGATGACGCCTTTCATTAACATCTCAAGCTGCCTCGCGCACGAAACCTTTCCGCTATCTCGATGGCTTATCGATCGGATCATATTGATGTTCTTTACATGCTTAACGATTGTTAGTTAACGAACCTCGAGTAGATCTTTCTCCACGATAATTCTCGATTAGTAAGATAATTTGCTTGTATAACTTCTCACAATTTTGTATTAAAAAATTGTATTAGAAAATTAGGAAATTGAGTACTATACGTTCATCAAGAAACTTATTATTGCAGAAGCTCGATGATTCTCAGAAATTTTTTCTTCTAAACAGTAATTAGTCCTAAATAATAATAATTAACGTTTCCAATTAACGACACTTTTCGTAATCCATTAAAAGTTCAGGATATTTTCTAGTTTCTATAAAGATGAAAAGTTCATGCAATAATAATGTAATATTACAAACGTTTCGAAATGAGCGAAGTCTAATCGTAGTAGTTTGCGTAAGAGAAATTTCGTAATGGTCTTTCCTTGTACGCTAAACGTGAAACACCTTTTTCGTGGCAATAACGTCGATAAAGACAGAACGTCTACATAGTCCGTTTCCGGTCAGACCGTAGACGTATCGTTCCCCGATCACGTAAAGTTAGAAACGTTTCTACTAGCTTCAGCAAGAAAGTCAATTTCTCTTGCAAGGAGACGCGAAAATTTCCTTGGAAAATTCTGACGAAAAATAGACCGCAACGTCGCGTTGTCCCTTTGTTTTAAACATTAGTCATTCTGAATCGACTGTCGAACTTTCTTTTGGGAAATTAAATTACATGAATAAGAATCGAAAATTTGATAATGTTGCGGGATGAATTTAACACTCGAACGTTCGTATTTTCTTCGAAAAAAATTCCAGTGACATGTATCGGAAAAATCATGTGTACAAAGGTGTCTAAATGTGTAACAAGTAAATGGTCTATTAAAAGTTTATCGTAATGCTCAAGTGGTGAATTCATCTTGAATATTAGGATACAAGGTGCAATGATTTCGAGCACGTGCTTGAATGCGAAGCAGCCACCTTGTGGGTGTAGGAAACGAACCTTGGAAACTGCTTAATATGCTATGACGCCGTGTGCTTAGCTGGCACCGCTCTGGCCGTGGGGTCGACCTGGTCCGGGTGGAGTTCCTTGGAGGGATCCCAAGTTGCTGGGTGCGCGCTTCCTCGAATCTCTGGTACGCATATTCCTCGATGCGTTAGATACTAGGACCCATCAACGATCAGCTTGTTAGTCAGGCTTTGTTTCTCGTTCTCAAATTTGCTTGTAATTAGGGACTTTGGGTTTGTGTTCTTATAAATTTCACATTTATGTTTATTTATCCCCGGTCTGTTTAATTTTCATTTATAGCTAGGAATCACTTTAGCATACACTGATCGTTCACTTGTCCATAGATTCTTCTTACCTGAACGTTAAGATTTGTTGGAAATTGGCTGGAAAGTTGTACATAGGCTTTGTTCGTACACCTTCGTTCGTATTTATACACTTACATGGAGCTTGTAGATCGGGATTGCATGAGCCATTAGCAAAGGGAGATTGAATCCTTCGAACCGTACAGAGACGAGATCAAGGCGTGCTGGGTTTTCCGTCTGAATTTTTACGACTTGTGCATACGCAGGTTAAAGTCTCGTGATAGAAACGAATGCAACGACGCGTACCGTGTCGGTAGGAACGGCTGTAGGTTTTTCTATCGAGCTGGAATATCATCGTACACGGTGGGTGTTGGTAAACAGCGTTTGATGTGGAAATTAGCGCTTATATGAACATGCTTTCGAGGCACGGCGGTTGCGTTTCCGTGGAGACGCGGCTTCAATCGAGCACGCTATCCAACCCCAGTCTCCTTTCGGGCTTTCCTCTGCCTCTTAGCCTCAGCCTGGTCAACCATCCTCAAGGATGAAACTCTTAATTTTTAATTAACCGCTGTAACATCCCTGAACGACAAACACATAACTGTGCCACGTTACTGCGTAATTGAACGATCCTCTGACCAGCTTCCATAGCCCGAAAGTTTAAACTGAAATTTATTAGCGCGTTCCACTTCAGCCAAGTTTACTTCTTCCTGTACGTAAACTCGTCCTCTCGCTATCACCCTTCCTACTCCCTGTTTCTCTTCATCCTTTCCACTGCAGGTCCCTCAGCGCGTGAATCTTCCTTCACCTCTTCAAAACCGTTACGTTTTCTCTCTTTCTCGGCATGAAGCTGCTTCCGGGCATGAATTTATGGAAGGTTTTCTGTTTTTCTTCTTAATAAACCACACAGCCTTACTGTAACTAACCAGCTAACTAGAATGACGTTGATGAATGAACGATGCAACCGCGTTAAGTCAAGCCTAGACTAGCTAAGCGATTACTGATTATCTGATGATAGATTTTTCTTGTCAGCTCTATTGCCCTTCCTCGTGATTTACTCTTTGATTTTCTTATTCGTTTTTAGTTATTTGTAGAATTTTTCCCTTTAATTAAGTTTTCAACCTTCTGAGCTTCGTTCTTTTCTTTTTTTTACTCGACATTGCAGATTGAACGATCGATATTTTCAATGGTTAAGTCAACGCGAATCAAGATACGATTCTAATTTCAGCTTCATCGGATTTTGACGAACGATACTCAATAAATGGCGTTGTTACTTTTATCAAGATATGCATCCTAACTAGAAAGCGATGGATTTAACAAGATCCAAAGAGTTGGTAGACTAGAAAAAGTTTGAAAGATTATATCTAATGGCACTTTGTTGGAACACTGCTACGTTGGTACATGTTAGAAGCGATGAACTCGAATCGAAGACGCGAATATCAATGAACTCCTGTCTGACTTAAGTCGATTCGATTTGCACTGCACAAGCTGCATCGGTTGCAGCGAGTCATCACGTTGAATCCTTTCAGGGCTGGACGAGCAATTCGACCATCGAAAGGCTACACAGAAGGAGTATTAATCCTTTGCCCGTCACGAATATGAACAAGTTCTTTGATGATAAAGCAGAACCAGGTAAACGGATGGAAATTCTCGGTGTCGGCGTGGGAAGGTCAGCATCCGGTTTCTAGGTCAGTCTATTTCCTAGGTATCGCTACGGATATGCAGCTGATACAGGATTCAAAAAATCCCTACAACGAGGAAGTTCAGGTGTACGAATTGACCGGGGGTGTGGAATTGGTCCCTCTTTTAACTAGCAGACGATATTGCTCGCAATCGCAATTGCAAAACAATCGTCACGTTGCCACCGATGCCACTCGACCTGGATACACGATAGACCCGTACGTATTATGTTTTGAAAATGAATTTTCTAGATACTCGTTAACGCTTTATTACATGCATCATTTTCATTTCTAATATCCGATTTTTTATACGTTTTCGTCCATGCTTAATGTTGTTATTGTACGTCAGCGTTTTATCTTATGGATCGTTTTGATCTGTGGATACGTTCCCCATTCATGATTTTTTGTTCTGTTGCTTGGTAATGAATAAATTTCAGTTTCCTCGCCAGGTGTTCAAAGTTTCATTATCGTGTCGAGTTCAATCTCGACGTGTCGAAAGACACGCCATATCAAAATGCGACGAACCATGAGCCTACAATGCAGGTCTGGTTAGCGTTGTTACGCTACTCGGAGGATGTAACTGCATTACAGCAGTAATCAACCCATTGACCCGAACTCTCTCGACCTCGACAAGTTCAGCTGACGGTTCCTCTCTAGCATCCCTCTTCCTCTCGAATGTTTGTCAATGTTACAGTCTGTCGCTCTGTATGTTCGTCAACAGTTTTGCTTGCAATATCTCCTCGCTCCTCTCCCTAATTTTCCTCTAGTTTCAAGGTGTTTCGGCAACTAAGTGTTGAAAAATCGTTCGAGACGGCTGCCTCGTCGAGTATCGTCGTTCACGTCAGTCATTTCCCTTTTACTCTCTCTTTGCACTTTAAGATATTGCTTTTCTTCTCCGCCCCTCTGTGATCTTACGCTTTCCGTTTCGTATTATGACTCGATTTGTGTAATAGGAAACGAGCGTAAGCGCACGACTAATTCTACTTGAAACGCACGCTTGTTTAAAGAAAATTTATTTGCGACAGTTTAAATCGCTGTTCGTTAGATTTGAGATTTGAGGGTTTTCTCGGTTTTCAGATCGATCATAAATATTTTTCATTGAAAATGTTTTTTGAATCCTCTTATATATTCGCGTTATAATTATATACTAATATATCAATTATAAATTTGAAATATCAAAGTCTGAGAGGATTTTCCTCTCGGGAATAATGTGTCTTGAATAATTTAATCACGATAATAACTACTTTATTGGTTCGATCAAATGTCAGCCGTAGAATATAGAATTATATAATAATTTTCATAGATTCTACAATTATAGAACTACATTTGCAGAATCTAAAATTATATCCTATAGTTATTCCATAATTTTAGATTCAGGATCCATTATTCCTTAGAGGATAATTTTCTCAATCTTTGACGTTTCAGATTCATCATTGGTATATTGGTGAATGTTTCTGTTCGCTGACATCATGCACGTCTATGACTTTTGGATCAGCGCGAACTTCCGTCAAAGTTTGCACATGAAATTTTGTAAAGTAGCGTTATTACGCTGTCAATTAATCGTTTTGCCATTCTGTGCTCATTGAAATAATGTAGTGGAGGGCATAGGGAATATTGTTTTATCATGACGTCGTTGTACCGATTACAGATAGGAACACTGAGAGACTAATGTATAACGAGACACTTTGATAGCGTTTAATGGAATTTTGTATGAAGCAGCCGCTAGCGGCGTGTTACGTTGTTTATAATATGATTGGACGTCAGCGGAACACTGTGCAATTAATCATCGTTGATTATCGATTCCTTCGTAGAAGAAAAGGTGACAGAATCGATGCGATATATTTTTCTTTACGTTCTAAAACGAACCTTTCGATAATCGATCATTTTTAATCTATTACACCATTGTTTTCTTTTCCTTCATAAAATAACAGCGAGAAAAGAAGATATGTAGAGAAGGAAAATTCTAGAAATGGGTGTTCTAATTCGATTCTTGCGTTCGTTAATGAACGGACTCTTATCTCGCAGAACGATTCTTGAGAAAAGAAAAGACAGCGGAACAATGTCTCGCACTTATTTCTACTGTCAGACCAGCGACTAAACAAAATTTGATGTTGAGCCAAAAAGACACGGTCAGCAAACCTTCCAACAGTTTCTACCTTGATCTTCTGTAACTTCTTTATAAAGTTACAAGTTTAAAACAAGTATCTCTGGAAGATAAAAAAATTCTTTTCCATTGGCTCGTTGCGTGTTTCCTTTTAATTAGTGGTTCGTGTTCCATTTCAGTTATGCAGATTCTAAATATCTGGAAAGTTGAAAGTTGCCATTTTCCAACAACTCGATAGAACTTCAATTTATTCCGAAAGTTTTCTGATCGTTATAACCTCCGTTGTTTTCGTTGGTCTACTTTCGATTTATCTTCTATTCTCTTCCTTATAACATGGAGGAAGATTTCTTCCAGCTAGTAAAAAGCCAACCCATCTTAATCGCAAAAAAGAGGGATTAGCCCTTGTAGAATAAAAATATTGCACTCTCATCGGAGTTTCTGGACTTTTATCTGCATAATGTCTCGCACGCTAGTAACTATTAAAAAGTAAATACCCTCAGTGAATCGCTGTCCGACGTAGTCTCGTAGGGTAACATGGCGCTTATCTCTTCTTTGAGAGGCTGGTTAAATCTTCCGGGACAGATGGGCAAGGAATTATCTCGAATTCACGCTTGAATTTTTAAAGAATGTAAATTGATTTTTATAATTTTTTATAGTACTTTATTCATTTCACGAAAACGAAGAGCAAAGTCGTTTCGTTACATTTTATCATGAATTTTATTTATTTACTTTTATTGAATTGTTGCGTCATCGTACGAGCCTCTTGTAAATTGATCAAACTGATCAACTCTTAACAATTTCTTAATTTACTTCCACGATTTCCAATTCAAATACTAAAGGTCCAACTTGCACAGCAAATTCCAAGATAAATTAACAAAATTCTTTTCGCGGTAATATCATTATTCTTTCTGCTTTTCAGTTTATGAAGTCGAACAACGTGGGTTCTGAATAGTTCATATTGCATCAGTTTTACATTACTGCATGAAATTTATTTGCTCGCGAGAAAACATTGATAAAATTGCACGAAACTACGGTACTTGGATAATATTCGCGTAAAAAGTCAAGTATGGTTCACAAACAATATTGCAATAGTTTTCTGAGGGCTGTAGAAGTTTGTATTGCGGCAGGTCTCTCTCGTAAGTGGAAGCGCGGTAACAAGTAGTTGGCAAACGTGTTTGCTTCATACATTAACGTCGTAAAAAAGGCTGCTATCGTTGCGGCGACCATTGTTTTGTAGACACTTTTCTTGCTTCTTACGATTCTCTTAACGTGCTTTCACATTACATCGTGACGTTTGCCAACTTTTTCAACAACGTGACTCGATGAAAGTTTTATAGATTCCGGTGAAGTTTATCGGAGAAATAGAGAAGAGTTTTCCTTTCAACAAGAAAGCTGTTTCAAGTGTCGTTCCTTTTTCCTTTTTCGCCATTTATACTCTACTTTGTCAAAATATTAGTCTGCTTTCTGCGCTGGATTTTAAAATCCATTCCAGCGGATTAAAACTTATTTTCTTGTATTGAAAATAGCATTTGAGAGCATTTGAAAATAGCCAGCGTTCATTTTGAAGTGAATTTCACAACACTGGTATTATCGTAACTTCCCATACGAATCGTAATGAATGTTGCGGCCATTATCTGAACCAGCGAAATCAAAAGTTATCGTCGGAATATTTATATCAACCGGTACAGGCGAAAGACTCACCTGTGACTATCCGCAATTTCACCGCAGTTTTCAATATGTGCGAAGCGATTATAGACCACAATTTCGGCCGTTTCTGATCGAATGTTCGATCGATAACTATAATTTCCGGTTAAACGTTTTGGGAAAAGATGTTGTTCACGCACGAGCGGCTTTCTTTGTACACCAAAAATTCAGAACACGACCTAAAACGCGTGATTCGTTTCGACGAAACTTCGATTTGTTGCGTTACACGAGACACGTGTCCGGGATGCAGGAGCAAAACAATGCGGAGCTTTCGTGTCACATTTTTTTTCATTTGCCAAAGTCATTCGGATCAATGTGTTTGAAAAGCAAGAAGACGTAATGAAAATGACAAACGAGTCGAATAATATTGAAAATATTGAAATCTGCCAAGCTTATCTGCGTCGCTTTTGTAGATTGCGATCGTTGGAGGTTGAGAATCGCGAATACATCGCCGAACTCGCCGAGCAAGTGCAACGAAAACGAGAGAAGGCATTGGTAAGTGTATTGCAATCGATAATACGTCAAGCTAACTCGATCTCTAATCAACAGATGACTTGATAAAATCAAACGATAGCGTACTGCGTTCGAAAGTAATATTTCCAATTTTTGAATAAATAATAATGTATTAGCTATTTTGGGATTTCATCAAGTTTCGATCCGCAATCGCTTAATTTGATTCGATTCTACGATGTAGCTTGTAAAGGGATGCTTTTTATTCCAGGAGGAACAAAAGATTGAGTTGGAAAGCTGTCGAAGACATTTCGATACCTGGAGAAAGTTGTGGGGTCGGCCGGGTCACGGTGCACCCATAGATCACGCCCATCGTAACAATCTCTACAACATTCTCTACCATTCAGCTATCTATTGAATTTCTACTTGCTGCACTGTGCAAAATCAGAACTGCATCTTCCACTTTCTTTTCGTGCAATGGAGGAACTTGTACGAAATCTCTTTATGTTACGGGAAGAATTGCTACAGGACGAGCAACTATAAAAGATAATAGGTTCGCGATTCTACAATACAATACGACGATAGAACGACGGAGTTGCAGGTTTCCTAGGAGAATAGATCTAGGAAGAATGGAATTTAGTAAGTTTTCGAGTTGATAGAGAAATGATGGGTTGTTATGAAATAGTTTGAAGCTGTTTGCAATAAAACAAGAAGAGAATGAATCGAAAGTTGTGGATCAGAAGCGTTCAACGTAACACGATGTAACTTAATAGGTGGAAATATGGAAATGATGATAATGTGTATGATAATACGCGAAGCAGTGTATACTGCGAAATTAATTAGAGATTTTGTAGAATGGAGAATGGACCGCGGGGAATGTAGAATTAGTTAACAAGATTTTAATTGTGCTTTCGAGATTCACACAGATACACGTTTTTATTACTTGTCGTTGCATCTCGTTATCTTGAAAAAAAACACCAGAAATAGCATGTTTTAATATTTTACATGCGTATTAGGCACACGTCGCCATAAATGTATATCGAACTAGCTCGAATTAGCTGTGTTTACACGCGTACGGGAGACGCTCTATTTTGAGTTGTTTTTTAAATATTTCGTCTGTCCATAGAAATATGGAAGAGAAATCAGTACGAGTGGTTCTCGCAAGGTAATACATGTCGAATCGAGTGAGAAGAGATGTCGGGTGAGCTATTAAATTTTATGAAAGCTCTCCAAGAGCGGGAGACGTTTGATAAGGTAGAAACGTGCTACGATTGACCACATTTCAAAGGAGCAATCTCGAGAGAACGTGACTACCCTTCAAGCCGATGATTTCTAAATTTCATGAAAGTCAAAGAATTTGGATCTATTCGTATGCGTGTGTTTTGTGCGCGTAAACGCGTTGACTGATCCAGGGATTCCAACTTCGAAGATAGTCAAAAGAAATGAATCGCTGCTGTCGATACAGCTGTCCTCGAAAACCTTTATTGGTTGCTTCGGTTCACGAGCATCAAAGGACGGAAGCTAGCGGGTGAGAGGAGAGGGGAAAGAGAAACAGCCGGGCTTATAAAACAGTTTGCAATATCACATGCCATGCTAAATGGTTGTGCGTTTGAACACGACGTTCAAAGATCTCCAGTGTTCTATAATATTTCAGGAAAATACTCGATACAGGTTCAACCTGAAATGCTCTCGTTACTTGTGTTGCATTGAAATTAAATGAAATTGCATTTAAACGATCTGGGATACATAAATACAGATATGATTAAAAAACAAATTTTCGCTTTATTTTACAAACAAGATACAAAGTGGGAGAAGTAATATCGTATAAAGTGTACCTTTCACATTCTGCAAATTCTATGTCTGTTTCCTCGTTCCTGTAAAGATGATTTCTTCTTATTTGAATATTTATTGGTAAGATATTGCACATTACTCGAACGAAAATAGTTTAGTACAAAATATATGAGAACTATTTCTTTGTTAGAAACACTGATTGTTATTAATGAAAGCACATGTAAAGTATAATGAACCTAACTAACAATAAGGTCAACCAACAATAAACGTCTGCAGGTTTCTCTATTACTGGTACAATAATACATTAATTAAATTAACGATTAATGATCAATTAGTGGGCAATCTGAGAAAAAAGACAGAATCCGCTCGATTCTACTGGGCGCCTCGAATTTAATTTGGATGTTGTTCCGACAGCACGGTACAGTTTCTATTCCTAAACGTGTACCTTTGTTCCGCCGCCGGGCATAGAGAACGCTAGTTTCATCCTTTCCAGGGTACCTTTTCCTCCCCCTAGAAAGCCACGGAATCCAGCGCTGTCGCGCATCTCTCTGGTTACGATCTCTCCGTCCGAGCCGCAGCCACCGCCGGCCGAAAGCTACGCTTTCCCCATTGTCTGACTATTGTATTCCGTTACCACTGTGTGTCCGTTCGTTTGTATAAGAGTGATTCATTTTCCGCGAAATATCAGTTCCTGCGCCGCATGAATTGCAACTCGCACGGCCGCGTAAAACCGCCGCGCATTGCAAACCCTTCCTCCCTTCAACACATCCACCCCTGTATTCCACCCTTTTCCTCTCGTTGTCCTCCTCTTCTATATCGTTTATTCATTTCTATCTCTTTTCGTAGAGAGCGCGCATTGTCGCGAAATTGGGTCGGTCGCTTGCCTGAAATGAGATACGCGACCAGTGTCGGTGTCGGTGAAAATTGGTCATTGCTATCTCGTTTTCTCCTACATTTCCCCCCTCCCATTTTTTTGTACCCTCTTTCTTTCGCGTCCCTGTTTGACGCGTATTTAGGGAGCGACGCAGAATGGAAAAACATCGCCCTTCCTTCCGGTTAGTTGTTCGTGGAAGACTCTTTAATTTCCGGCTGAACATTCGAGGAGAGCCGAATCGCAACCACGGATCGCGTATCCCAAGTGTATTTGGCATTGTACCCTTAAACAGGGATTGCAAAGCTACCGTATGAATTTACTTTTAAAAATTAACAAAGGTTCAACAGTCCTGAAATAAAAATTCCAATGTATATTTATTTACCATTATATTTATTTAATTGGAAATTATATTTAAAACGTCTTTTTTACGATAATCACACAGGTAATGGTGTCGAATGGCGGATATAATTTGCCAGCTCTTCTTCCACTCGTCCCAGACACGTCATCATTTTTCCTATGTCCTCTTCATTCTGGGCCATACACCATCTCCTTCCATATCAGTTGGATTGTGAACGCGACATCGATAACAAGTTTGACAGTTTCGTGTATGGATACGAATACATGCTCGTATATTCCGTTTGCACGTGACACTCTCCGCGCATAGAAAACGCACGTGTATCGCAATAGTGTATCGAAGTTCGGTGTGGGTGGAATATAGTTTTCGCGCGTGTGCGTTACCTTCTTCTTTTACGTGCGAACGAAATGAAAATCAAGATTAAAGGGATACTTTTAGGAATCTGAAGCAACATCGTGTTATGGTCTACGAACGGTGAGTCGTAATTCTTATTTCTCATTCTTTTTTTCTCGGTGTCTCGTAGATAATTATTCGCGTATCGTTCGAGTTCGAATAAAAATTAATAACAGCGCACGGGAAATTTATCAACAGCCAGTAATAGAACCGAATTTTCGTACGGCGTTGCCAACAAACACGAATAATTTTGTCTCATATAGAGATACGTGACCGTGCAAGCGACGGAAAAATTTCAGTCGCACCGACCACGAGTCCGATGATTAACAGCTCGGCCCTTAACGAGCACTTCGGTTCTACTTAATTAGAGATCGGGTAATTTATACGGCAGACGCGTTTCACGTTCACCGGTGACGTTCCTTTCTTCCTTTGTAGCAACGCTTCCTCCCCTATCTCACTTTTATTTTTCACCGTTAATTGTCCCGCGGCCTTAAAGAAGTGTAATAAATTTCCGTCTCGCGAACCTTTCCATACGGGCGAGGCGGCGCAGCGATTAATTATTTTCCGCTGTTTTATATACAGAACTCGGTTTCTTTGTTCACGTGGCAGAATCGATCTGCTTGATCAATACGAACAAAGAAAGCGCAGGTAGATTTTTCCTAGCCATCGTAAAGGCGAGGAATATAAAATATTTCTTTTATATTAGAACTTTTAATTTGATTAGATGCGGCCCTTTTTATCGAGATTCAACTAGTAATTTCTGTAAGAGCCACCGTAACAAATTTATTCGATGAAAAGCCACTCTCAGGAGCCCGTTGCGTTGCACGCTGTGAAATTTATTAGTTTTAGAACCGATAGGAGATTCTCTATTGTATCGTCGATAAGCTTTTTGACAGAATTGGTTGCTCTCGAGAATATTGCCACTATAAACAAGAAACGCGATCAATTTTTAATAGCCATGGATTTTTATTACGTCAGGGAGGAATTATTGGCCGTTAAATGAAGTTAAACGAGTTTCTTATTGTTTCTCTTTGACCGAGCAAACAACTTAAAACGAAGTTTTTTTCTGTAAATACGTGAGAACTATCTTAAAGGCCGGCCGAATTTCAAGTAGCCTGAACGCGAACTGAAAATAAGTGGGTCGAATCGCAATTCCACTCGCCTAGTAGGTTTTTTCCACGGGCTGGCAGACAGATCGATCTTCGTCTTGCTGAGATCTGCGTCGAAATCGGTTTTCCTAACCGGGAGTTACCGCGAACGCCGATAATTGATTTTACAAGTTTCAGTTGGCAAAGCCTTTTCTGTCTGTTTGTAAATCGTCGGCTCCGGAGTGCAAGCAATAGATCGCGAAATCACGAAACTTTCGCCTGGCGCACGAAGCCCATATCGACCGAACGTTTCTCCAACCGTATAGATAGGAACGTACGTAATATTTGTTTTGCCGCGATTCGAGAGTTGCTTAGAACTCGCTGCTATGATTGATTACTATTGTTTGAAAACCGTAACTCAGATTAAATACGAATCGATCCAAGTATGAAGAACTGTTAAAATAATTGAGGCATTCAGAAACCACGCTGATCAGTTCCACGAAATTCAAACGTAGAAGATGACAGTTTGTTAAATAACTTTTGTCGCGTTTCGATTGGTTGCTGAGATGTAATGCGAGTGATTATTTTATTTCTTCTATCGAAGAGTCTTTTGATTGATAGAAATGTCAAAGTTTGTAATACGGCTGAAGGATCGCACTATTATAGGACAGGATATTTATTTCATGTACTTCGCGTGATTGTTAGCTGTTCAAATCTCCTCGTGTCAACGTGGAGCTCGGTCATAAAATCTCCAAAATTGGCTATTCGAATTTAGTGCGCTTTATTGGGATGTGATTTACGATAATCAACGATAATCAAGAATAACGTGAACTAAAATGGTATATATTACTTTGCGATAGTAAATTCTAATTTCGCGGCTATTTCGCTCGCGTGAGAAATGCGACAGAGAAAACATAAATTATCGGTGACGATCGTTGGCAAGGAGTTGTACACGTGCTCGTCTTACGCGGTTAGAAAACTTCTCGTTCACGTCACGAAACGTACCCGGTGAATTTAAATTTCGACACGGCCCTGATTCTGATTCTCATCTCTGCTCGTTGGCTTCACGTTCGTCCATTTGTCTTCGTATTCACGTTTGTGCCTCTACCACTATTTTTATCGAGTTTGCTGGTGCAACCGGAATTCAAGTAGATACGAGCTCGCGGTTCGAGATCGCGCGGAATACCGTTCAATTGAATTTTAGTTAGAAGAGAGCTGCATGTTGCACGATCAATGTCGTTCATCGTTCGCGGCTAGCGCCGTTAACTTTTCCTGATTCGACTAATTTTCAAGGAAATCAGAGATTACTTTCTATTATTCTTCTTCGTATCTCTCTATTTCTGAGTAAGTTTGTTATCGCCTTCCCTTCAATCTACGAAGCTCCATTTTACTGATCTAATTGTTTTCAGTGCTTTATATAAAGATTTTCAAATTTACTGCATCCTTTCTTTTCTGTTTAATAACATTCTACACGACGTTTGAGTTAGATCAATTCGATTTGACTTATTCAAATGTAAGTAAAATGAATTAAGGGATAATATGGTTCGACGAGAAGGAAAATTCACTGATTTGCCCATCTTTAGTTCCGTGTCGAACCGCGAGGAGCATGAAGTAGCTTGGTCGAATGCATCAAGATTTATTCAATGATTTTCACAATGCAAGATCGTCTCTTTTTACAGAAACAGCATATTCGTTCGATCTTTTATCAATAAATCTTCTTAGTGTCAGGAAATATTTCAGAAAATACCTTAATCGTGTGTTTCATCCCCAATATTCGCCTATCTGTTCGTTATATATTGTACGTAGAATTCGAATTCGATGAAATCGTACGATATCGGGAATTTCAGAAAAAATATAATGAACGAAACAACGAATCGCTGATAAACGGGGTGGGAAAGCAAAGCGACTCAAAGAGTGAGATAGCTGCATGGATCGCAACAATTTGCAAGCTATCAAACTGTTGAATCGATACGATCCGATACCTGTATGACAGCTGCTATTGAGGGCGTTGATGACTAGAAGCTTAGTAAAGCGCGCTATTGTCGCTGAATGGGTATTTTATCATGGAAAATCGTGATTAAGCGTCGGGATTGTAATATCGATCGATCGACCCTTTTGGTTCGGCGCTCGTTTCCTCAAATTTGATATTTCCCCAGCCAGAGGGGATAACAGTTACACAGATATAAAAATGAAAAAGGTCACGAAACTTTGGATGCGGTCGAGCTTTTTTTGGCAACGGCCGGCAAGTTGGATAGCCGAGAGCGCAATGACGAAAGAAGGAATGGTGTAACAGGAATTTCATCAGGCAAAACGTTACAAACATCAGCCTGTGTTATTCAGCCACCGCCACGGAAAACACTCGCACGATTTTGCTAAAGTTACATTAACCCCGATGCATTCGAGCCGCGAGTTATTCACGGCATTTCGAGTAACGCGGTACATTCTCCAATTAATTTATCTCGCTGGAATACGAATTTCCCCGTTACATCCGGCAGGTTGAGGCTGATGAACAAACATCCGTTAAAAAGAAACAATATACGTGTTTCGGAATGTTGCAGTTCGTGTTTACCTCTTGACATAATGCAATGACGATCAATTCAGATTAAATGACTTAAAAAATAATTACTTCTTTATTTTGAAAATTCTCTGTATATCTACATCAGATATTGGGTCGTTCGGAAAGTTTGTATTATTCTTTATGCTTGATAGATTTTATTGTGTATTGGACGAGGTTGGAAGGAAATTGTTTATTGCGTCGTTCTGATAAATAATAAAGCGTTAAATTCTTAGTCAGGCATTAAATACAATATTTACATCTTAAACAATCGATGCTTTTAGCTTTTCATAGGAAATGAATTGTAATGTTTAACAGAATTTAACATAAGAAAAGACTGTACTGTAACAAAGAGTACTAATTAAAAACATATGCGAATGAACTGATGGGTATTAAAAAGTGACTATGGAATATATGCAATTTCAAGGTTTCTACATCGTTGTTCAACGACGTGGTATATTTTTCTGAAACTTTCACAGATATTTCTGTAGGTCACAAATATCGATCGGTGAATTATTTTGCGAAAAAGGGTCAAGAACTTCGGGATATTTACAGGCGGTAGAATTTCTTTATTTTTAAAATGATTCAAAGTGAAATTCGTGGGCCTACGTGTTTCGTCGTCGCGTCTCGATGCACGCGACAGCTCGAGTTTTCGTGCATCACGAAATTTGCTGGAAAATCCTGTTGCCACGCTGGTGTATGAATAATACATGGATGTTTTATCGAAACAACGACGAGAGATGGAACGAGTGTTACTTTAGATACGATCAAGTCAACTCGTTCAACGAGAGCAAAGAAAATAGTTATTGTTTAATTAAAATTATTTCCATCTTCTGATCGCAAACACATTTCAATGTTTGTAACAGTAGAAACGAGAATGGGATTACGAAACAGAAAGACAGCTTGTTTCTTGGAAATATGAAAAGGGTATTTGATGCGCAGGTACAGCGAATGGATGGCTTCGATTGATTCGAATAAAACCACATAATTCTCGTTCGCTGTACACTAGAAATCTCATCAAAAGCGAACGTTCTATCGCGATACCAAAGCTATGCTTTTCCGACTAAATTTAATACGTCTGAATTAAAAAATGTGACATGCGGTTGATTTTTCGTTCTGGAAATATAAATAATGTGTGTGTTATAAAAAATAATAATGGATGAAATGCGGCGAAAGGGAAGTGTATGCGTGCATATCAGTTGGCAAACACGTCTGAGTTTAATTAAAATACTGGTTAATAAAAATAAAGTATTATAAAATCATTTTCCGTTTGATATTTCAGTATTACGAAACACAAAAGCTCTTTGTGCACGAAATATCCAAGTGCAGATAAATATTAAATAATAGAGATTAAAACGTGTTTCATCTACCATTTTCCAAAATGCGCACGAATAATGTGCATAAATTTTCCCTTACTAAGATGGCGAATGATGACCGAGGGAATTATATAATTTCATGTTAATCCGATTTCATCATCATTGTCATAATTTATAAGTTCCATGTGGCTTTCTGCTCTTATTTGCAACGCCGGAAAATCTGATTTTCATTCTTTTGTAAAGTTTTTGTCATTGCATCGATATAATATTATTAAAAATATTCGAATATGGTTTATTCGTCGTGATTGTTAAAAATACACTGCTAAAAGATAAAAGAAGGGAAAAAGAAAACGAGGAACAAAATTCCGGATTGAACGATGCAAAGCCAACGATGTTGCATTAAAAAATATTTTGGAGAAAAATTTTACTCTGGGGATAGTATTTAGTAGCCTATTACCCAAATGCACTGATTATACGCGTCGCCAAAGATATTGTTCCCGGGAGGAAATTAAACGAAATAAAACCCCCGGCACATGCTCGTCGGATTATTCCACTGGAAATCCAGCTGGAAAGAGAAGAGCCCGAAAATCGTGCCACGCTTATGAATTATCGAATGTGTCGTTCATTCGCGAACGTTCGTTGCACGTAGATCCAACGTAAGATTTTTCAGTTACTTATAAGTAGCCACAAAAGTCAAAGCAGTCACAAAAGTGCAAAGAAATTGCAATAAAATTGGAAATTTTGTAATTACCAATACAATTTTATTCCAACGTGCCGTCGTACTAAATGTTCGTTATTTCTTAATTCCTTCTAGAAAGATGTTAATGTATCGAGTAAATTCGAATTAAATTACTAGAAATAGTAATTACAATGTTAATATAAATAGTCACGAGACCGATAATTATCGAAGATAATGTACGATTCGTGTATTGTTAGCACTGCACTGTACATTTGATCGTTCCCATTTCACCAGGAAATTAATTGAAAATACAATCACGGTTATCGTTCTCATTATTGTTTGACATACAAGCTATCATATTTGCTAATCATAATAAACCTTAGATATAACGCTCGATATCTTTGTTTATTCAGTTTCAATAGAAAAATAATAACGCCCTATAAGTTCCATAAATCGAGCAAGAAAAATTTCTTTGAGAGAAATCTATCGATCGTGTTATAAAGATAATTTAATTAAGTTTAATTGATGGCTCGGTGGTTAACTTACAAGGAGTTTAACTTTTGTCCTTTGGTATTTTATTTAACCTAACAGAGTTACTTTGCAGTAGACGTCGAACTTGTTAATTTCTATCTATTGCACAAATGAAAAATCGCGTCGAGAAATGTTGCTCTCTTGTAAAGTTTGCCCATGGGGAGCAGCATATCGCGGTTTTGCTGTCGCCCAACAATCAATTGAAATTGCCGAAAGTCAGAGCGAAAATTTTTTGTTCGCTGTCATCGATTTTTCGATTTCTTCCTCCATTTGTCGCTCGGCTGAATTTTTACGAGGCAATTTTTTTTACAAGTGAACACGAGTTCTCATGGCAAAAGAGGGATGTTTGCAAATTTTCGATCGCATCGTTGAACAGCCGGTATATGGCTGAAAGCTGATATTTCAATTCTTTCAAGGTTCAATTGTTCTCCGTTTTGTGCATTCTACATGCAATATCTCTCTTTTCAATGGCACATTGTTTGTAGCGTTTGTAAATTATAAATTAACTTCTCTCGACTATCTGTAACTCTGTTATCGTCTTCGGACTTTTATATCCAATCTCATTTTCATTTTAATCGAAGTCTTCATGGAAATCAATAAACCGATGATCGGTAAATCAACATTTTGTTTTAAGAAATACATTAGCATCCACTTCGATATTTCCTTCCAACCTAAGGAACGAGAGATACGATTGGTTCTAAAATAATCCAGAAAACAGCAGGATTGACAAATAGAAACATGATCATTTAATCAGGTTGGAGCGCAAGAATAACATGCAGATTTGACGATGAAATGCAATTATTTGCAAACTATGGAAGCACGCGAACACTCAACTATCTCACGAGTTCCTCGGATCTTGTCTGTCGTTATCGACAACCTCGATTCCCATTCGCAGAACATGACGCTACGAATCGTGCATGTAACACCGTTTCCAACCAAGAGCTCAACATTTCAACCAAGACCGAATCCGTCTTATACAGTGGAAGGGTAATTCCGTCGCCGGGACTTAATCGTGGCAAAGCACGTGTTGCGATCGAAACAACATCTATCCAGCCCGTTTCCACGCCGAATTTCAAGGAAACGAGCCGTCTTCTCTCCCTATCTATCTCTCTCTCTCTCTCTCTCTCCTTCTCTTCTCCTTCGAACGGAAAGATGGACCATCGATGAAATTCGGTGGTCTAACTTGTCACTCGTGACGAGTAACTTTGGAAGTCGGCAAATTCGAAGCTCTAAATCGAACTAATACATTTAATGGAGTAAAAGTGGGGGAAAATTGTTTGGTTTCTAGCGGTAAACTAATGGCAGCGAAACTGTAATCAGTCTTAATGCTGATTTTGCGGTTTTAGTTTTCCGGTTGTTTGGCCAGGATCTCTTTGATTCCTTTGGTTCTCTGGGCGCGACAGTTGGATTGCCACCGATATTTACGCAATTTCATATTTTTATTAACCGACGTTGAACATTAACTTGTTCGAATGAACAAAGTACGTACTATTGTATTTTATTTTGGACATTCTAATATAATATTGTATATTCTGTGCACTTTATATATTTGTAGGTATTTAAGCTTCTTATAAATATATAAAAATTCGTGGTCTAGCGATAGCTAGCTGCCTTGACAGAGTACGGCTTTTGAGAATGAACCTTGTTTGCTCCATTTGTGTGCTTTTTAATAGTCGATAGAGAAAGAAGAAGGTTAGAAAGCGAATAGAAACCGCAGTCAAGATCATGATAAACGAGTGAAGTACGTGATTTTAGCGAGTTACGTAATCTCAGCCGGGGGCTTTTCAGCTAACCGTTTGGTGTCGAATCGGAAAAGTCTCGGACGTAATCGGAATCGTGAAGAAGAGAATTATGTGGGAGAGCGGAAAACGAACGAGTAATATCGATCCGCGGTACTCGAAGTGTTAACCGAGTTGGCGCAAGTCCGACGCAAGGACAATCGGCCACTGCGTTAGTGTTCTGTCTGCGGTTTCAGGATTGTTTCCGAAAGAAGTTCCGTCTTCTAACTAAAAACAAAGGACCTTTAAAAAGTTTCTCGGACTTCTTTAGCTTCGAAGAACAGAAAAAAAAGAAGGGTTGAGAAAGAATTAATTTAATCGGACGCGCGATTCCTGAAAACAAGTAGCTAACTTTGTAGATTATTTTCTTTAATTCGCAACAGTAGTTATTTACGGCTATAGTTACTCGATAAAGGATGTATCAAGCAATCTGTGAAAACTGTTCCAACGAATTTTATTTATTTTTTTTTTTTTTTTTTAACAAAAGGCACGGAGTATTACGTGGAAAAGATCGATTTATGCATGGCACTCGATATTTCTGATAAATAACGATGGAGAGGAGAGAGTTGGAGGAGATCGAAATTTCATCGATAGCGACCGATAATATGTGAGAATCGAGCGCTCGAAGGTACCATTATTTTCGACGAGATGTCGAGATAGGCATTGCGGCTCCCACTATCACAGACATTTCTATCAGTTCATCCAACCCGCGGCACGATAAACCGGCTTACAATTAGTCCTGCTTCAGTCATTATTCGGACCAAGTAATTAAGAGCGACTTTAAACGAGGCGCTATCGCTATTGGAGTAATCGGTACTCGTTTGAATTTTCATGAAATATGTTGGAAATTAATCCTCTGCTAATGCAACAAAATCAGCAAGAATTTAGAATTAATAATTTTGAAAGTGATTATTTCGCATATCTATCTATCGCTATCAGATACAAAAACTACGTGTCTTTAATTTCTTGTAGATAACAAAATTAATAATTGAATTGCGTACTATGATATTTAATATAGATAGTAGCTGTCTAATAGCCATAATTTAGATGATTAAAACGATACAAAGATTGTGTTGGACAACAAATTCAATATAATCGTGCAGCTTTTTTTAAGAATTAACTACTGCGGAGAATTTTCAACGTTATCTCTAAACGTTCTGAAGAAGTCGTTTATTGTTTTACGGAGTAGCTATCGAAATACCGCTTTGAAAATAGTTACGAGGGCACGATGATTCAAACAATTTCAATTTGCGTTGAATGCGTCGTCTTAGAGAAGTTTTCTTTCAAAGCAACTCCTTGTACTTTTACACGTTTCTACATTTTGTCGTAAAAGACACGTTGTGTTTTTACCCGTTTCTGCTCGTCTTTCCGTGGGACGCTTCTAAAGTGGCAAGATTAGAGAAAGTTTTTTCCAAGGCTGTTTCCCGGTTCTTTCAGTCACATTCACCGCGCTCAATCCGAAGCTTGTCTAGCTTTTAAGTAAACTTTTTAAGCAACAGCTGTATAAATAATCGAAATGCAACGTACAATTCCATAGCGTTTTATCTTTCTTTCTCTTGTATTGAAATATCAGCAAGTTCGAATTAAGAATCTGAAAAATTCATTAAATTCGAAATTTCATTTAATGTTATTTACTATATGGCTAATACCGAATCATCGACATGATTGGAGACGCGTCATTCTGGAAACTGCCCTGATTTTTAATTTTATAACTTTAAAAATTTCTTTACGATATATTAAAATATTCCCGAGTGACTGATATTACTAAATAAATTAATAATTAGATATCCTCGATGAAGATACTTTGCTATTTAAACGGTCGATATTTTAATTTTGAAATTGTGAAAAGCGGAGGATCTTTTGTTCAGTCAAGTTTGCAGGTTGATCAAAGGGCTGGTGTTTTTGTTTGTAATAACGTGATTCGAACAAACGAGCCGGCCACTTTTAATGCGAGGTTTTTTCAGTAGCATTCGCGCATTTGATCGTATCCGCGATTAATGGTCTCCATTTAGAACGTAACTGTAGGACAGTAGGTGGCTGGTGAAGCGTGCATCAAACGGGATTAAAGAGCGAAACGAAAAACGTTTGGACAGCTCTATCAGCCGAGAAAAATGTGTACGCTGTGGATAGTTTCCACTCTACGTTTTTGTCCTTTATTTCACGCAATTTCGTGTCCTCTGTGAACGACAGCCCACCGCCCTATCACCGCGGTTATCCGACATCTTCGCGTTTCTCGTCTTTGACATTTTTTAGTAGAAGCTCTGATTCTTTGTGTGTATGACGGATCGATTGTGATTAATTTGCAAATTACAATTATCAATTACATTACGAATCGGTGGTTAGTTTCCGGTTGCTGGAAAAAGGAAAGCAGAAAAGGAAAAGAAAATCACGTTAAAATTGTCAGGAGGAGTTAATGCAAGTGGATAAAGTGGACAGGGAACATCTCGTTGAGACGTTGGAAAATTTATACAAATTACGGAGAATCGGGTTGAAGAGGTAGAAGCGAGCCGAAATAGTTGGGAGTACGCGGCTTATTTGAAGGATTCCAATTATCCGAAACATCCCGAGTATTCTGTAGATTTTTCTGCTTTCAATATTTATTTATTTGAATAATTTTAATATTTTTTATTTTAACATTCTATTCTATTTATGGAATTCATATTTTATTCTGTTTTATCTGTCGGAGATTCGTCAGTCATTCGAAACGTAAAATTATCCTTGGGAATTTTTGATAGCTGGATATCTTTTGTTCTTTGGAAAGTGGATATCTTTGGACGATAATAATTTAGAAGGGATGTTCATACAACAAGTTGTTGGTTAAAAAAGAATTTGCATTTTTATTACAGTGACATATGTATATGTTACAGTACACAGCATGTGAGATCTTTCACGATGCATTCGAACATTCACGATACACACTTATCGACCGTATCCGGTTCTATTCAACGCAACGAGCAACATGGCCTATCGCAGTTACATTCTCGCTAGAGCCCAGTTTCTCTTTGTCACCTGAACTACGATTCGCTGGTTATTACGCAACCTAATTTCCAATGTATATTCTGATAACATCCGTGCCGTTTAGCCTATGATACAGCAAAGAGGTGCGATAGTCCCACAGTACCAAATATTCGTTTCCACGAGTGCACGTTTCCACGATGCAACAACGATATCAACGATATACTCGAAAAGTCGCGAACTCGAAGAATCAATACCGGCGTTGTATGTTTTGCTTAATTCACGAACGCGAAAAGACGTTTTTCTTTTTTGGCGAGTCGATTTTAACTTCTACGTCGAGCCAAGCGGAATCAATGCTTTCAGCCTAACTGAGCTACATTTTGCTAAATGAAGAATCGTTGAAATTGTTCGCCTAAATTGTTTGAATTCTTCTTGAACGTCGCTGTTCATCTCGCAACAACGATTCGAAACTGTTCACTTATGTACAAACGTGTCTCGTTACCAGCGTACGAACGATCCACGAACGATGATCCTCGCACGATAGTGTCGTACCTCCGCTACGCGATTCATCATCGTCTGACAGGGTAACTGGCCCCTTGCTGCGTTGCTAGCGGAAATTCAAGAACGCAGTTATACGAAACGACGCGTCGCATTGTCCGCTGTTACGCCGTTACCCACGCGACCGGTTTGCCGAGCCATTTAGAAAACACAATACACCATGCTTCGCGCGAGTCCGAATGGGTCCTTGCGTACCATGTTTATACTCGTAAATCGTCCAGAGAACGCGACTGCTGCGTAATGAAATTCTCCGGTCCTACGCAAACCACGATGCACCGAACACACTTGCCGTACAGAGCCTGTTATGTACGTTCACGGTCCACCGAGTAAAGCTACATCGAATAAAGTTAAGACTCGTAGAAAATTCACATATAAAATGCTCGGTTAACTAGGTCGTTCACTTTTAGTGTTTGCACAAACGCGACACAAACTTTTTGGCTGAAGTTTCTTTTCGTCGCTTCAAAGTCGACGATCTTCCTTGAGAGCTTTCCGTTTCGGTTGATTAGTTAACTTCGATTTGAAGGTTCGAGTTCGATCGAGAAGGAGAAAACTGCCACGAGTCGGGAAGGTTACGCGTTTGACGATAGAACCCAGGAGGAAAAACCATCCAGATCTGTTCAAACGTTCGAAACCTCCACGCCTCGGGAGTTTTTTAACTTGTCTCATACATTCAAGTTAGTGTTGCCCATACTGTTGATGAAGTTCGAGTGTTGACCGTCTTGGCTGGCCTGTCTGGCCGCGTGTCCAGCTTCTCCGCTCTGAATGCTAAAGTGCCTATAGGAAATGTACTCCGGAGGAATCGGTTGTTCCCTCTTCACGGTCTCTCTTTGCTTCTTCACCTTCAGATAGCCGAGAACGGACACGAGAAGCAAGAACACAACGAATCCCATGCAACAGCCGACTATCAAACCCAAACGTCTTGTCAGGAAACTGCTGACACTACCGACGTCGCCCATCGACGAACCATCGCTGCTGATTACCGCGTCCGGTGATTCCAGGGTCTTCACTTCGGTGCAACGACTCGTAGACGAATCTGCCATTTGCATATCCGACGGCGACTCGAATGTTTCGTGATTCGAGAAGTTAAATTGGTCCATCGTGTCTTCTTCGAGACGTTGGCCCATCCAGTTGCCCAAGCCAAATACGCAGATCAAATACCGAGTGTTTGGGGAGAGCTTTGAGAGTTTCGTCGAACGCGAATTTGGCTCCAGGATCTTTGCTCGGATCTGAAAATTTTATCGAGAAAAAGAAGATTAACAAGATTGGAATATTTTGACAGGATACGGTATACTCGTAATATATTAGAAACTTTTTCGCAGATCATGTACCTCTATGAATCTGATCGTGTCAGTTAGGATTTCATGCGTTTTTAATCGATATAAGCTCTCGTGTGTAGGTGTAGGTATTTAGAATGATCGACAAGAAAAACACGAAGATGTAAAGAGAGGCACATGAAAATTAATCACTGAACATTGTACAAATTGAGAAATTCCATAGAGGCCGAGGATCCATAAATTAGCTACTTCTATGTAAAGACAATGTCATGGTGTTACCTCATCGATGTTTTCCATTGTGTGGTAAGCCACTTGATAACCGCGAATACCCGAGTGATTTCTACTCTGCCACGATACCAAAACGGAGAACGGTTGGATATCCTGAATCGCAAGTTTCAAGACGAGAGGCGCGGAACAGAAAGCGTGCGGGTCCAGCTCGAGGAACACCAATCCTTGTAATTCCGGTGGCTGTTGGCACCTGAGTAATCCGCTGTCCATGTCGTTCATTCGCAATCCACCTCCTCGATTCCGTGTTACGCCACCGCCCACCAGTTTCTGATGATCACGCAGCCACTCCCAGAGCTCTTGAGACTCGCAACCGCAGTGCAGTGGGTTCTCTATATCCAGAAAAACGTTTAATCTTGCATAATTGCTGTTTCGCGAGAGATGGATGAATATCGTTGTCGTATAAGTAAAGGTTGCTACGCTATACCTCGGGAATGTTAATAACAATTTTAGTTTTACGTGCTCTCTATCTAAATCATAATTATCCAGAGAATTTTAGAATTTCAGAGAATCTTAGAATTTATCGTTGAATTTTTCTGAATGTGAAGTGGATCGTGCGATGGCAGTTAGCACCATCGCATTCATCTTCCTTAGAAACGTAGTTCGTATCTTAGACTCTACAAATTCTATGATACCAACATGAAAGTCTCAAATCTTTGAATAACTGTAACTAAAAAGAGTAAGTAGGAAAAAATATTTAAGTAGATTACCTTCTGCACGAAGGCTCCGTATTTGCGTTTCCAGTGGTCGGAAGGCATTCAACGGCAAATTCTCTAAATAATTCCTACTCAGATCGAGAATTCTCAGTTTCTTCAAGGGCTTGAACGCATCCGGAGAAATGGAAGATATCCAATTCCCGTAGAGATGAAGTTCAGCGAGATTCTCGAGATGTTGGAACGTGCTCTTACCCACGCCGCCGATCTGATTATACGAGAGATCCAGCACTTGTAGGGCCTTTAGATCAGGCGGGAAATCCTCGAGTTCTTTCAAGCGATTGTGCGTGAGATTAAGTATCCTGAGGTGTTCCAGTCCTTTTAATCTCTCCTGAGGCAGTAGCTCGAGCTCGTTCATGCTTAAGTCCAAGGTTAATAGTTCGAGCAAACTGCGGAACGCGCTCGGCGACACTCGCGAAATCATGTTGTTGCCCATGAACAAGTGCATCAATGCTGGGAACGCTTCGAAGTCCTGACTCGTAACGATCGTCAGATTCGTTCCAGAAATATGAATTTCCTGAAGAGCAGGATACTTTGCTTTTGAACTAATCTCGTGTATCCTGACTAATGGATTGGCCGTGACATTCAACCAGGTTAAGTTTGGGATATTCTGCGCGGACAGGGCGACCGCCGGGATCTGATGAAATTTGTTAGCGGCCAACTCGACTTTGCGAAGTAAGTTGGATCGGGCAAAGAAGTTGGCCGGCAGAGCAGCTAGATGATTGTGACTCAGGTCTACCGATATCAATCGAGAGAGATTTACGCCGGCGAACCCAGAAAGAGTCATGATGTAATTGCCACGCAGATCCAATTCCCGTAAATTGGTCAACCCGTTTAACTTTGACATGTCTACGTTTACAATCACGTTGTTAGCCAGTGACAGAAACTCAACCGTAGTAGCGTTCGCGAACACGTCGTACGGTATCTCTTGGAATCTGTTACCGTCCAGTTTTACTTCTTTCAACGAGTCCAAACCAAGGAAGAGAAGACTAGGTAGCATCCGGAGGAGATTGTTGCTTAACAGAATTTTACCAAGGTTCTTATTCTTCGAGAATATCTCTGGTGGCATTCTGTACAGTTGAGAAGAATCCATAGCCAGATGCTGAAGGGACGGTAATCCGTCTAAAGAATTTCCATTGATCTGACTAAAATTGTTGTACGATATTCTCAACACTCTGAGTCCAGGAATGTCAAGACGATCCAACGTAGAGGCAGTGAGATGATTGTGTTCCAAGTTCAATTCGTACAGGTTGTTCAACCCTCTGAACGCTCCGTTTTCGATTACGCTAACGGTACAGTTCTTGAGATTCAACGTCCGGATCGGTAAGCCCTCTTGGAAGATCTTGTCGTGCAACACGTTCAGATGATTGTTGGCTAGGTCAAGTACGCGAAGTCGCTTTAAAGCGGTCAATGCATAAGGGTCCAAGCGACGCAGCCCATTGTCCTGCAGGTAAAGTTCTTCCAGCTCGTGTAATTCCGAGAAAGTTCTCACTGTGACGTGGCTTAAGCGGTTCATGCTTAGCTCGAGGAACTTGAGCGCCTGCATCGGCTGAAAGGCGGTGTCCTCGATTCGTGAGATGGAGTTATTTGTTAGATATAATCGCTCGACCAGCAACAGGTCCCGGAACAAAGGAGCTTGGAGGCGGGTTAATCTGTTGTGGCCGAGCCACATGATTCTGACCGACGCTTGGCCTCTTAAGGAGTCATTGTGCAGGACACCGAGGCCGTTGTTGTCTAACTGTATGGAGACCAACGAGCTGCCGCTGTTTCCATTTTGTCCGACATCGTTCGACACTTGGAACACATCGCCCAACACCGCCAGAAGATTACCTTGAAGATTGACGTGTTGGAGACTGTGCAGGGATCTCAAAGCGCCGGTTTCCATGTCCGTTATCGCGTTATTCTGTAAATGCAGTTCCAAGAGCGACGGTAAAGGCGCGAAAACGCCTCTCTTTACTTCGGTAATCTGATTGTCTTGCAGTCGCAGCTCTCTCAACGACTTTGCTTTCGCGAACGTCCCCACCTCCAGCTCGCGGATGTTGTTTCCATCCAGAGACAGGGTCGAGAGATTGTCGCAATGCTCGAGAAAGTCTCGCGGCACTTTCTCGATGTAGTTGCCGCTCAAGTGTAGCTGTGTCAGGTGGCTTAAAGTCGCTAGACCGCGCGCGTCGATTTTCCTAATAGCGTTTTGTTGAAGATACACCACCGATAAGCTTGTACTTCCAGCGAACGTTTCAGCGGGTATTTCCAGGATGTTGTTCTCCGCCAGGAATAGCTCCTTCAGCTCTGGTAACTTGGAGAACACGCCGCGGATGTAATGAATGTGATTGTTACTAAGATCGATGGACCTAAGCCTCTGGTTTGCTCTGAACGTGGATACATCCAGTGACACGATCTTGTTGTGGCTTAGATCGATGGACTCGAGATCGATCAGTGATATGAACGCGTCCTTATCGACGAACTCGACGGCGTTATAGTAGAGAGACAGAGTCTTGAGGGACGGACAACAACGAAAACAGTTGAGAGGGATCTTCTTGAAGTTGTTGCTGGTTAGATCGAGAAAGTTTAGAGCATCTAATCTCGAGTATCCATCTTCTGGAAGCTCGGATACCTCGTTCCAGGCTAGTCTAAGCGACGTTAGGTGTTCCAATCTCCTTAAAGACGTCATAGGAAATACTCGGATTTTATTTTCAGCCAGACTTAGATCCGTCAGAGTATCTTCCAAGCCTGCGAACGCGTATTCCGATATTTTTATTATCTGGTTGCCCTTCAGGTTCAATTTAATCAGAGAAAGTCCGTAGAAGCTGTAACTAGGAAGCTCGTGCACCAGATTCGCCTCTAAATCCAGAGCTTTCAGGGAACTCAAGGTTGCCATCGCCTTCTGCGGCACGTGTGGAAGTCGACCAGACACCAGCGCCAAGGATTCTAAGCTTTTGCTTAATCGTTTAAACGCATCTTCGCTTATCTCGCGAATTGCCGAATGAGATATCTGCAGATGCCTGATCTGAGAACCGGCTGGAAAGGCGATAGATCGAAGTTCCTCCACTCTTCTGTCTAGCTCGTAAACGCTTAGGGATTGAACTATCGCTCCTGGAACAGTCGTAATTCGCTCGATCTACTTAACCAAAACACGTAGATTATACATTGAATATGTGGTATAATGGATTCAAAGCTATTCGAGACGTAGTATCTGTTTGCATAAAAACCAGTTCAGCGAGATAAACGTAAGAGTTACTCGAGATCTCTTAATTGAGAACATAATCTAAACGTATTCTGGTAATTATTCTGTGCGGTGTTGAATACAAGCTCGCTTAATCGGGTCTCGGGACAAAGGAGAAGAAAATCCCGTCCGGCGGAAACGAAATCCCTTATTTATCCTAATGTATTCCCTCGTCATAGATGGTGGCCTCGCGTAGTACGTACCTTCTCCACCAGCGGCGTGTATTACACTGGACAAAGCGGTCCTGAGGGATTCCTCGGTGGCCCCGGCACATTCCAGGAACAGCCCGTCCTCGAAATTGTAACAAGGGCAGCCAGGTATCGTGTCTGGCGGTGGACACTTGGCGCTCCTCGCTTCCTGTGCTGCCATGCAAGCTGCTAACACCACCGAATAGATAAAACGAAAACCGTCGCGGTTACCACGAGTCTCGTGTCCGCCACGCGACGAGTCCGA
>NT_177421.1:147652-150322 GCF_000188095.3 Bombus impatiens
CCCGCCACTTGCGTCTCGTCCGCGGCCAAGTCGTCCACATATTATTATCGCGCCGTTCCGGTCCAGGTTCGTCCGAATCCTCTCATCGTTTCTTTTGACGACGCTCGATCTTGCTGCCGTGCCCCTACACAAATGCGTTATTCGTTGTATAATAATGCACAGTAATTCACAATTTGGGAAATATGTTAGCCAGTGTATAATTTAATGATTTCTATTGTATGTATAACTCACAGTACTACCCTTTATAAATTTCTGAATATTTCTATCTGCATGATAAAATAATTACCGTAGCAGTTAGCTATTTGCTATTCCTAATCTCTCTCACGCCTAATAATCATATCTTCGATAGCCGATAATTGCGTGATTTAGAGTCACTAATCATCGTAACGCATCTGCATAATCTCACACACGCACTCTAAGTACCTGCCATAAATCATCGGAATGCAGAATAGCTTTGAGCTAGTTTGTCTTTGATGGCACGTAAAAATACGTCGTTGGAAATGAGAGATAATTAGGTGGAAAAAATTCAGGAATTCGGCTATCAGAATTTTATGTCCTTAAGCCAAATTCTCAGGTATAGAACTTCCTCTTATAACGCGTTCAGTGGCGTTCACTCGCGTACACGTAACAGCTAACTCAAAACGCTACGTGGAGCGTTGATTCTTTCATAATGGTAGGTTAATAGCTCAGTCGCGTGCCACGTATTATGAAATATCCCCTCGGACTTTATGATTTTTTTCACTTATACTTTATCTTGGCGGTGTGTTTCTTCGTATCAAAGTCGAGAACGAGGGATTTGTAATACATTTAATAACAGGTGAAATTACTAAGAATCGAGCCATGTTTGAATTAGAATAATCGATTCTTCGTACGATGTGGCGATGTATCGTTTGTATGGAGTCCCAAAAGAATACGCGTTATCCACTTGGATGAAAACTTCTACGCTTCGCGACAATATTCTTTGATTCATACGTAATTCGTGTGACCCGAAAAATGGAACACGTACGTTCGAGATTGTTAGCCGATGTGCGTGAAGAAATATTCCAAGAAAATGTTAATGTCGGTAAAACGTTGATAAAAGAGCGGAGGTTGTTCACGCACGCGAACTTTTTCATGCGTAATTCCGTATGCTTGCGAGTGGATTACATTTACGATTAATCGATACCTGTGTTCTACTATTCGCGTACTTCGTTCAACGTAAATACTCTCAGAACATTTACAACGTTACGTCAGCTCCTGCGGAATCATCATTTCGATGATCAAGATAGCTTAGAAACCGCAGTGTGTAATTTCTGCTATAGTATAGTATTCTTATCACACGCACATTTGCATAATGACGCGATGCAAAATAATACAAGATTAAATCGTGCGTAAATCGGGAGTAGAACTGGTCGGTTACTAGTCAGACATCGGGACGCGAGTTTACTCGGTGAAGTAAAATAGGGTTATCGCGCGGACAAATATTGATTATAACTAGATTAAAAGGCGAGAACAGCGCGCGACTTGGTCAACGAAGTTCCGGTTGTAGATGTACAACTTGAATCATGCTCCAGAGGCGGAATAGGTTCGTCAGCGCGCGAGTAAATATACACCGACTATGGGTATTTCAGCAAGTAGAATCGTACCGTTCTTGAATAGACAAATATAGCGAGGCTGCACTTGACACAGCAAGTAGAACGAGACGGTCTTCTAGGGGCGAATACGCTGCCAGCTAGCATAAACGGCCAGGTGGAGTATAACCGTTCGTCGTTACGCAAATACACTCAGACTGAACCTGATTCAGCGAGTAAAGAAGACCTGTTTATGACTCCGAATACATATCAAAATTGCGGTGCATCGTAGTAAAAACTATCTAAATATGTATGTTCTCATATAATACGAATATATACGGTCCCGCTTATAAGTATTAGGGCATTTAGGGAAAACGAAGCAAATCTATAAAATGATTAGGAAACGATAGTAGAAGATACTGAAATTTTTATCATTTTACAATTTTTTGTTCTATAAGTTTTATAAGATTGTGAAAGTATAATTGTTTATGGCATGTGTAACGACAAAGTTATTTATCTAATTTACAGTTACGTTGTGAAAGCAACTAAATAATTATTCGTTCGTTTTTCACCAAACGTATATTCCGTACAATATTTTCATTTATTATTTGCATAACGATACCAGTTCCAATGGGTATCAGAAGTTACATATATCAGACACGGGATTCTGCACTTTGGCTTGCTCCAGTTCGTACAAAGAGAGTCGTGATCCCCAAGATCAGCCGGTCGTAATTTAATGTCTGTGGTAAATCTTCGGGGCTCGGATGTCGTCAGGCGTGCAATGACCCGCTACGTTTGAAAAAATATGGCTGGATCGGCTGACTGTTGGACAGGATTTTCAAATAGACGTTCGATAGTAGTCAGCCGGTCGTGTGTAAGACGGGTGTGTTCGGAAATATAGAAGCGTCAGGACTGGTAAGTTCCCTGCAGGTTATGTTCAACATCTAGTTAAGGAGAACAAGTTTGTTAGGGGTTGCGCTT
This sequence comes from Bombus impatiens, assembly GCF_000188095.3. Lineage (NCBI taxonomy): Eukaryota > Metazoa > Arthropoda > Insecta > Hymenoptera > Apidae > Bombus > Bombus impatiens. The sequence continues at coordinate 150,184 of NT_177421.1, forward strand.
ACCGCAGGTTAGACGCCCGGAGAACGGCAGTGAAGCAGAAAAATCAATATTTCCTTCGGCGTTACGAGCCACGGCTTTGAGCTTTTAATTAATGCGTAATGCAGATTTTTAATCATTACCGGTCGCGTGCGACCGGCTC
>NT_177421.1:150418-173120 GCF_000188095.3 Bombus impatiens
CGGCTCGAGCTCGAGCCTGATTACTCGCAGCAACGCGCTGTTTATTAATATGATTTTTCGCGAGTCTTTCGTGCTCGTAATGCTTCACGTCGTTCGCAATTCGATATAAGTGCTTCTTTGGAATTCGTGCCTGCGTGGAGTTGAAGCAGGAAATACAGAGCTGGATTCGATATTCCTCCTTTATTCGCGTGCGCTTTCTTGGAATAGCATCTCGTAAAGTTTATACGACCTCATAGACTAACTGACTTGTTAGTAGACATTAGAAATTACGAATTCGTATTCTCGCGAGATAGGAGAGATCCTGAGCGGCGATAAATCGGTGGCCATTAATTTCCAATTGCTAGATGTCTGAGCGGAATAGGTAACTGAAGAAGAGAGAGAGAGAGAGAGAGAGAGAGAGAGAGAGAGAGAAAGAGAGATCCACAACTTCTCCGAAGAACGTTGCCTCTGGAGCATTTAAAGTTTAAGCCTGAGCCTCAACTCAATCAGCCAGTTTCGAGTAAAAATTTTCCGGCCAAAGTATCTCGAAAGCGGACTATTTAACTTTCTCGTTGTCTTCGGCGAGCCGCTTCAAACTAGGTTTCCATAAAGCGCGTGCTTCGTTGTCGTGGATTTCTTTGATCGCCACGCGTGTAGTTGACGTTTTGAGTCTCTGAAGATTGATTACAATTTAAGCAGAATTCCGTTGGTGTATCGTCGACGAGCATCACAGACGTAGCACGCACGTGCGCTGATTCTACACACGTGACTATCGTAATGATCGTGTTACTGTTTTCCTCGTTTCGCCAGTTAATGCTTTCAAAAGCGTACAGGTGTCGTGGCGGTAGTGTGATACGAAGAGAGAGCCTCGTCGTAGCTAGTTTCTCGTGGAAAATGCCTCGTATGGGGAAGGACCGAAATATGGCAGGGTTTAATAAAGGACGCCGGCTTTCCCTGCGAACCCAAGCACAGCTGCATTGCGAGAGACACTCGTGCCGCATTTAATTAAGCGTCGCAGCGACGCTTAATCTTCAAACTGCATTCGCCAAGTCGAAATATGCCAGATGAAATTGAATACTTTCCGTGGTGCGCATCTTACGTTGTGCCGTTTATCGCTGTATCGTGGAAAAAGGATTCGTCCGTAGACCACCCGCGGATCTAACCTAGATTTACTATCTGTTCAGAATCCTATGCATGAGTTTGTGAATAGAGAAGTTGATAAATATTGACAGGAAATACTGTCACGACTGTGTCTTTCCGGAGACTGTTTTCTACTGACGGTTTTTAAAATGTAAATTTTAATATGTCGTATTTCATAAACTCGTAAATCTTCATCTCGCTGTTACGAACATTGTCCTGCAACTAAATTTATCGATCTACGTGCAGATGGCAGAGCAGAGCGAACATTTTTCTAGATGCTCCTCTCGAAGGAAACGAGAGCAATTATTTTGCAAAGGCATTTGGAAAGAACACGACAGATTTTAATTGCCTTTTATTAGCTTATGTTGAAAAATGAAAATAAATATATTTGTCTTCAAACGAAGGAGCTTTGTCTATGAAGCAACGTCTGCGAAAATCAACGACGAAGGATGGTAAACAGCGTGGCAAATAGAAATCTGCGACCGCGGAACAAATTGTAATTTCTATTTCGGCTGCGAATCCCGAAGAGCCGAAGTATACTTGAGCTTCCATTACTCGAGTTTCGCAAAGCAGAATTGGCTTTGTGTTGTAGGAGCAAGTTCCAAACAGATCAGAATTAGGGTACAGAGATAGATCCTTTACATTCATGAGTGCGGAATATATTAGCGAAACTACATGCGATCGATTGACATAAATATATCTAAATAAATATTTTATCAATTTTGTAGACACTCACAAATAACGGTCGGTTGAGCGATACAACAAATTGTTTTCGTAAATCCTAAATCCTTCTGCATTTGTTAGGTCACTAGATTCGAATATTTAAATAGAAATTGCCTGATATTCTGTTACTTGGATCCTCTTACTATCCACTGTTTTATCCCTTATTGATCCCGTACAGTTGAATCCCAGAGCGTTACCCACGATACACGCCGCTCATCTTTGCTACTTCAGCATCCAGAGTGCGTCGAGTGCCGTGCAAACTTCTCGGTTACTTCTCAGTGCTCAGTGAACTAGTTTCAGCAACGATAGATTATTAGAATTCCGTATCGCGAAATAACTCACAGCGCCTATGTAATCAGGATGATGTTAGCGAACCGCGTATAGGAATTTCTATCACGAGATCGTTACAATGTATCACTTGATGAACGATTATCAAAATTATCTTCTTCCACGGAAAAGATAATTCTTCTCTTTCAAAAACACAACATTCTGAAGACATAATAAGTGGAAGAAATATAATTTTACAATCCTTGGGCAATATTTACAGATACATAGTCGGACAAATGTAGACGACGATTATAATTTTAGTTAAAAACCATAGACTCTAGCGGTCCAAACGTGCAATATTTCAATTAATCCATAAAATTTCCACTCAAGGTGATTATAGCGATCGTAGTCGCACGAGAGAGAAGCAATAAGGTGGATCGGGGAAGTATCGGTTATACGAAATTCTCAATCCTCTTTTACTTGGATTCGCATCCCGGGTGAATAGGGTTGATTCATTGTATATAGTGGAACGTTCGACCACAGACATCCGCGTGCAAGCTTCTCGATTACTTTACGATCAAACCTCACAAGCCGGTGGCGGGTTAGAAGATCCGTAATCTGGACAGGATCCATACGATTCGACCAATCTGGCAGGATCACGGACATTGATTCTCGTCGTTGCGCTGGCGGAACGAGCCATCGTAGAACTCGCGGTCTGGAACGTTTTGGTCCATTAAGACCACAAGAAAATTGAATTCCGGCGCGACAGCGAGCGCGCAAGCTCGGATTAAATCGTTGCGGTGCACGGACGAAACCGCGTTCGCTAATGAAGCGCGCTGCGTTGAATATAAAAGGGATACCACAGAATCCTTTCGACCCTCCTGCGACATCTTCCAGCCATCCTCCTGTCTACCGCTGTCGAAAGGAAGCGCAATTAACCCTGCCTCTTGTCCGAGCCTTTTAGTTTTTTCGAGCTTCCAACCCTCGAATTGAAGGACTAGGTGTGACCGTTATCGCGCGTGAATGGAATATTTGAGAATTTGTCGTTCCATAATCGTTCTTAACGTCGGCACCGAAGCACCCATTTGTCACATTAACGATTTCCCCTTTCGCTTGTTTCCCCTTGCCACCTCACACTCTGTCAGTTACTCAATTTTCCAGTGCCTGTAATTTCCGCAAAAAGCCGCGCATCTCTAGGCGCTCTCGAAATTACTTCGTCGTACGCGTACCAAGCAAAAGTTTAATTGCTCCACGCGTTTTCTACCGCTGTCAGGTCATTTCTTTTCGTTGAAAATGAACGAACGAAACTCGTCCTTTAACGACAAAGCACGGCTGCACTGGAGTCGACTCCTCGTCGAATCGGCCAACTTCGGGACGAACCAAAGAGCCACGTCTAATAAGCCACCGAGAGGCTTGCAGTTGTTCACCTATTTAAATAGCACCGACGATGGTAATGAGAATGCAAATGGCACGGCACGACCGAGCCAGCTTTCCTGCACACGTCACGGAATAATAAAAGGGAGCGGTTCCCTTTCCAGGACTTTGGTTCCTTGGGACACGTGTCTTGGTACTTTCTTTCTAATTGAGAATCGTGGTTGTAAAATATCAATGGAGACGTCGGAACTCGGACGAACTTTGGTAGAACTGCGCCTAGATATTCTTGATATCGTCAAGCTACCATTTTCCTTTTAATAACCAGACTGCAAGCATTTACGAATTCATAGAAAATAGACAAGATTCACGTAATCTTAAGAAACGTATAAAATGTCCAACTGTTTATTATATTTAGTGGACGAAATAAATGTTCGCCTTGGTTCCATTTCTTTACCCTTGTTGATAAAAATATGCATTTGTACAAATATCTGTCGTGCATTATAAAGATACATCATCGATGTCATAATCCATCACCTATTTCCCTCAATCCTGATCTCAATTAACTCAAAGAGCCCTGGACACGTCTCAAAGTGATTAATCGTTCTGTGTCGTAACACTGACCTGCTAGATTCTCTTACGATCGAAAATATTGCTATAATCTAAAATTACGGTAATGAATGCAGCGTTAGCCTCTGCCGTGTTATAAAAACTCTCGGTTATGCTAATTTCAGAAACGAAATTTCAAAGATTCGTCGCATCGTTGACGGTGCCGCGAGCCAATATCACAGACACGCCGCTAAGCCATGATGAAAAACGCTTTCCAGGCCACTGGACATGATTATCCTCTTAGGGCAACGACTCCTTATAACGCGGGCGAAAAGCAGCTTCCACAAACGTCGACACGAAGCTAGCAGCTTATACCAGCTGCCTGATTATTAAAAGTTAAACCTTACTTTCCGACGGTAGGGCAGGGAGAACTGGGAGATGAAAGAGAGAGAAAGGAAGAGATAGAAAGAAGGAGAATAGGCCAGGATGGAGAAAAATCGGAGGTGGGGATTTGGGCTGTAACCTCTTTAACCTCTTTGCATAAAATTAAAGCTAATCATATTCATTTTGCCGGTGCAGTTCCTCGAAATCCTCGAAACTGTGCCGGAACATTACGACTCTGAATTTATAATGATGACAATGAAAATTTGTACCGCCGAGTTTCGAGGGTTTCTTGCCGGAATTTCAACCTCGCCGCCTGTACGATAATTAGGTTGAAGTCTCTAGACACGACGATCGTCGAGAACCTGCCGTTTGTGACGCAGATTTCTAACAAGTAAACGTGCGTTATTTCTCCCTTCTATTTCCATGTTCTGGCACAAACTACGCTATTCTAGGATCGAGTCAAAGATCTCTAGGAGCACGATGATTCGACGAAAGTTGCGAAATATTGTCTTGTTTCGATGCTTAAAGAAATGCTACCATAGATATTGCCAATAATATGTTAATTATCGTGGAAACGACATACACGTTGATTCTAATTTCGTGACACAATTGAAGTGAGGGAGATATTATATTATGGCTCGAAATAAGAGGAAAATCAACAACGACTGAACTTGGAAAATACATTCTACGCGTTCGAAAGGATTAACGGGTTTGAAACAAGTTCAAGGACTAAACGGAGATCTCGAGTAGCGTTGGAAATTGAGAAGGAGCATTGCTATACGGTCTTTGAGGTCGGGGAACAGGTGCCTTTGATACTCTTAGAACACGAGGCACTCGTCAGACGCGGCGAATTCCATCGGGAGGAAACGCCGCGCGGAATTATAGAAAATATTCCTTTCGTTAGCCATCCGTGCCGGTCGCGGCATTCATGGAAAAGCTACTCGGGATTCTTCAAAGGGCCGACGCAGGCACCAAGTACATACGCGAATCTCTTTACCGCACGGGAAAAAAATTTGTGTATTCTGCTTAATAAGAAGAGAGGGATACCAGAAGAGAGAAGATAGTCTATTGGAAAGGCGATCTTTCTTGGGCTCTGCTGTGAACTCTGTAACAGGTTCGAAGTCGATCCGAGATGAAACGAGAGAAAGCGAGTAACCGTTGGTTCTGTGTTTCTTGAAAAATTAACAACCCGATAGGTAATTCGCGAGATAATTGAAAAGGAAAGGGAACGTCGATTTCAAGGAAAGAGGAATTCTTGTATGAATAATTTAAACCGAAAAAACGATAGTGCTACGTAAGAATTTTTCAGAGCTATACCGTACGCGCACGTTCCACGTTAACGACAGAATTTACTTAGGAAATTACATTTAGCGTAGATTAATACTGTTAATTGAAAAATTTTTTGTTCCCTTTGGAGAAGATGAAAAAAGCTAGTGGTTGTGGCAGAAAGGAAAAGAACGTTAAATTAATTGTTCCAAGTGCAACGCGCGCGAAGACGAGAACAGTTTCTTGATTCCTCTCGAGTCCGCTTCGTCATGGCGAACGTCGTTAGCTAAGGATAAATAAAAAAATCACTCCCCTTAGGGAGACCGGAACTTGGGAAAAGGCGAATTAAAACTGTCGCCGGGAGAAGCATTTATCAGCATTCGAAGAAATGATTCGTACTTTACGGCGCGGAGTTCTCGATCGATCCCGTATTTTCTTCGGAAAACAAAAAGTTTGGAGCATCCTCGTCGTGTTTTATCGTCGAGTTACGACTCCTTCGGTTCGATATCACCCCTTTCTTTTCTTCCCGTTTCGGAAAAAACTTGCCGAGACACGCAAAATCTTGCTAGAGCTGCTAGTAGTAAAACCGTCATTAGTCAGACGTAGGCTTTTATTTATGTTGTTCGAAGGATTATGGCTCTTAAAGTTTGCCACGGAAGAAGTAATATAGCTTTTTCAAACATTAAACCACGTATATCTCATTCTTCGTTAATGTTCTCTTTTTTTCCTTTCTGCTCGATTGTTTCGTGGCGTAAAACGAGCAGCTAATATCCTGTTTTGTGAACTTTCAACCTTGTATCGACCACCAAGAACAGGATGTAACTCGACAAGAAAAGAAAAGTAGCCGATGTCTTCAAAGAACGTTTAACATCGTTGATCTTATAAAAAGGCTCCTGCTACAGAATTAGTATGCCGGAGACGAGCAAAGAATCTTCGACGTGGAAAAGATTTTATTACCGATAATTAGAGAATTTTAAAGGCAATTAGTAGACGAAGTAGGTTGGTATATTGCAAATTGCAACAACGTCGTTCTCGGAAGAAAGTTCGATTTTATCGACGTCGTGCGCATGCAATTTTATGTCGCTGCCAGCCGTTCGTTAATTTCCCTACAGAAAAGACATTCAAACGTAGAAAAAGCAACCCGTGTAATTTTTTCCTTTTATCTTAACATATATCCTACTTTTTCTAGGTTTCAACGTTATGCAAGAACACGGTTTACGACTGAGTATTCACTTCGTGCAAACATTATTTCAAATACGAATGAAATACAAATCTGAATCGTATAAAATGGAAATTGCATAACTTTCGGTTCACATGCTTTGCGCGAATATTTTACGCTAATTACAGAATAATGGAATTTTCCATTGAAACTTTCAAGTCAACTGTTTCATCCAGTTACTCGTCTCTTTATATTCGTTGCTTTCGTCCAATTTCGAATAATTTTTGTATTTCTCGTTTTTGAATAATGGTATTACAGTCGTGTTCGTTGTTGTTCGTCAAAGTAGAATGATTCGAACGTTAGCATGAGAAAATCGTGATCGACAATGACTTCGTCGTAGTTGGTTCAATGGAGCTTGGAATTTTCAAGTCTGGAGAAGTGCTTCTTTAACTTCCAGCCAGGTGAACGCTGAGTAACCAGCTCCATCGATTTTCCAACGTGTCTTCGGGCATATATTAATAATGTAAGCAGACTTGTGATATCTCTCGTTCCATAAAATATTCATGGAAACTTCTGTCTTACGTTTATTGATACAAGTTTAATCGTATTCTGACAAGAAAATTTAAAGTTCGCAATCAAGAAATGTCAATACATCGACGTATAAGGCCAAACTGATCAACTCCATGTTTTCTCAGTCTCTCAATTTCGTTATATCGTGGTACACGACGAATGTTCAATTTTGAGATATTGCTTTTTAGTGGACACGATGATAGGTTAAACCGGGTAACACAATAATCGTGTCATGATATACATAGTTGCACAACCGATCTTGTGATTGTGACACGTTGATACTGCGTGTTCCTCGTGTTACGCTGAAAACAATCCTTGTCTGTGATGCGCTTTGAATAATGACTGTCCTCGCCAATACTCGACACAGGTTCTACACGATTTAATAGTAGAATAATATGGGACCATGAACACCTGTTACAGGAGCTGTAGATGCACGCAGAAGAAATATATTGCAAATATGAAGCTGGTAGCGTGTTAAATTTGTAGAAAGTTTGGAAACTTTATACGCGTTTCGTTGAAAATTCTATGATTGTATACCAAAATAAAAAATACGAAAGAATGCGTTAAAAATATAATATACGATAGCAGCGTGCTACAGATATGGGATAAAAATAACGTGTAGGAGAAATGTTAGATAGAGATCATAAATATAAAGCAAATATTCGCAATGTATGGTTTAGTAAACAGGAAATCGGAAAATGGATTACGAACATTTGAATATTTAAAAATGCTTTTTAGATTGAATCTGTTAGTAAAAAGATAGTAAGTGTAGTAAAATAATATTTCAAAAAATAGGAGATGATGTAAATAAAAAATAGTAATAGAAAAATACACGGAATAGTGAGAATTCGTATTGATCAGGTTTCTGGTGAATGATCACGGCTTTCAGGGATGAAGTTTGAATAACACCGATACACGCAAGGATTGGAAGAAGTTGTAGGAATATCAGCGTTAGGATCGAGGATCCTGATTTACACTATATCCGATTTCTCCGTGCACAATGTCTCTAACGTGGCTACCTTGAGAACCGATGCCAAATACATGTACATACTATCGCCAATAGCGGTTCCTATTTTCCGACACATTAAGAACATACACATTCGTAATTCCTGCTATCTGTGTTTGATACAAGTCTTAAATAATCCCACTGAATGGTATGGTCGATTTACGAGGCCGATGATCTCTCAGAAGATGCTTTTGAAATAGTTTAACGGAATTTGATAGATACCATGGAAACCGTAACACAGCGGGGCTGCAACTTGTAGCTCGGTCGAATGAATGCTTAATTTCATTGGGGATTCAACTCTCATACCGCGTCATGGCGGACGTGCTATAAGTAATAAAATTAGCGAGTATTCCAGCACGATTCTTCCAAGTTATTTTAATTATTTTTAATAACTGAACGAACGAATCGAAGGAGGTCTCGTTGATTCTACCACATGTAGATCGTATAAAATCAATCAATCAATGATATCAAATATGTAAAAATGGAATAATATAAAGTAATAAAGGTAATAATCTTTTATACTTTGTATTACTACAATATGTTTCCTTGATGCAGATGAATTTCAATGAGTAACGAATAACAATGAATTTGAATGACTATAACACGATATCGTCTGGAAATACAGTTTCGTATAACTGACAATGAAATGGAGATTCTGAATGCTATTATAAATCCGTGAAAAACATCTATATTTCCAGCCAAGTTATTTATGGCTGAACAGAGGCTGTTGATCTATGTGCGAGGAATATACACACAGATCTTTCTATTTCTTGCTTCTCCATCTACCTGCAGATTTTCGCATCAACATGTTTGCTGCCCGATTCTAATCACGGAAAAGATGTTAGCTCTCGGCGAAATAAGTCGATAGAATGGAACTTCACGAGGAACCACGCGTTCATTTCGTTTGCTTCTTCGCCAAACCTCTCGAAAGACGAACTGGTATTAGATGCAGCATCTAGAAAAAAGGTTTCAGCAAGTTTTCTTCTCGAGCGGCATCTTTGCGATCCGCATTCACTCCTGATCAGGATGTATTCGTCTTCTTTACGATCGACGGAAATTTTCTCAACTTTCCCCGGAAGGTGTTCGTAACCGGGAGTGAAAGCTCGGGCTTAAGAAACAGGACTAGTAGCGTCTCGCGATCCTGACTAGGCAGGCGTGAAATCCTGGAAGGATCGGATCCAATCTGCTTGTAAAAGCAGAAACGCCACACAGTGTGGAACCAGTATCTCATCTTTCTTCCATCTCTCTCTGCCGCGTTCCTTCTCTCGTAAATCCGAGACGGACCCGCAATCTCGATGGATTACGTACACTCCGACGCGATTTTACAGTGCAACAGGGGAACCAGGGTACTGCAGCTATCCATCGAAACTTCCTAAGTCCGACGACGTCGAATCCTTGTCCAGTAAATTTCTAAGGTTCCGGCCGCTTTCCCATTGACCACTCCGATGTTAGAAATAATCTTTTCTGCAGCCGTTCGAGAAACCTCGTGACGAAGTCTGATGAAACTGTATTCAACACTTGTTTATATAGGGATTGCATTGTTGGCCGATGTAAAGAAGAATTTAATGAGGAGATTGTTGTAAGTACAGTAAAACTCCATTAATCGAACTCACGGACGTAATAATTCTTATAACCGAAGTTCATATAGTGGAAAATAACGTAAAACGAGGTTCGATGCATCTTTCTCTGCGAGTTAACTTGTAATTTCGTGAAATTACGCTTCTCCGCGTAACTCCCAATAGAAGCGCTTTTAAAGGGAACAGTCGTATTTCGCAAAACACGAAGCTACGTTTTATCGATTCTAGCGGCGATCAGTCGTTTCGAGGGATCAAGTATCGACGAGGTGCACAATCCAATTAACCGTCGCTTTTTTCTGGCTGAGAGATTCCGATAGTTCAGCCTGCCTCGTTATCCATCCTTTTTATACCTTCGTCGTTATAATTCGATAATTCCCGTGTTTGCCAGCTTTTCCTTCAGCAGTTGACGATCCAATAGGAACGTTTCGGTATAATGGGAAGGACTTTACTCGCGGGAAAAGAAATATCCCCGACGGCGAAGGATCGTCGTTAGAAGCGAACAGGATTGTTTCACGACGAAGGGATTCTCGGTATCCGAGATTCCCGGTTAGATTGAAAGGGATTTTCGAAACAGGATGGCCTTCGTTGGAATCCTTTGCCCGTTCGTGATTCGATTTCGACCAGACGTATCTTTGATACACTCTGGCAGAAATTACCTCTTCCCTCTATGAAGTCTAACGTCTATGAAGTTATTTACACAGCGGAAGCTCAATCTGTATTCATTGATTCGGAAAAGAAGCGAACATTTGAAAGTTCCACGAGCAACTGCGTCGAAATTGTCGAAGGTCTTTTCTTTCTTCTACGTCAGTGGAAGAAAAAGGAATATTGCAGGCGCGATAAAGTTAAGAACAGGAGAGAGATGCAGGTGGAATGAACGGGTTATCATAAAACTCGTACACCGTCAAGCCGAGAAATATTGAATTCTGCGACTAGCAAAGAGCGACCGAGAGCCGAATAATTAACGCGATTATATTGCAATTGTTTTGCGAGCACGGACTAATTTATAATGTGAACGTGGTCAGTGTCGGATTAAAGCACAAAAATTTATTTCATGCGAGCGCAATTTAAGCGCGTTTTAATTAAAACTTCCACCGGACGATTTGTAATTTAAACTTTTATACCTGGCACGCGTGGGTAAAAGTGGCGAATACCGCCGAAGAAAATTTCGGGCGAGCGGTTAAATGAGACGCAAGGAAAATGTTCTTTTTTTCATAGAATTTCTTCCTTCCGTCGTGTGTTGAACAGTATGTTTCAATTCGCACATGTTAATTACTCGGTATAGCAAGGTTGCTTCTGCTTAACGCGCGTCCAAGTCTCGTAACGTTCAACCTCTTCGTTCTCTATGCTAAATTCGTCCGAGAAATACGGTGCCCTCTTTTTATTTGCGCTCGTTTAACGCTAATGACACGTCACCCGGCGTTGTGGTCGAAAAATTCACGCTCATTAGAAGTTCGCATCGTCTCTGCTCACGAACTTTTCCTCTGAATAAGATTCGGAATCCTTATGGCATACTGCTGCCCGTGCTTTCCCATGGTTTGCCAAAAAACGTTCCAATTTTATGAATTCGCATGGCGAAATTTTCAAAATTCCACTTGAATTCCGCAAATGTGTTTTGATAACATATGATTAAGAACGATCTATCGGAATCATTGAAAATGGAGTGGGCTGTTAACTATGTATTAGGTCATCCGAAAAATTCCTTTCGTTTTATAAGGAAATAATGGATGCACAACATTTTTCGTTTTATATTATTTTATCGAATTACGTATGATCCATTTTGTTCTTTGAAAATAAAGATCACAGCGTTCGACAGATTAGGTTTCATGTTTGTATAAAGATGCGTTGTTGCAAAAGAAAGGCACTTTTCGGACAACCTAATACTTTCTTCTGCTTTATGAGCGTGATACGAGCTATGGAGATTAAAATTTAACGCCAAGAACGTGATTTTCCAGTTATCTTTATGTCAATAGGAATTCCTTTTTACACTCTCATTCAAAATATTTTGTTTTATAGCACTAACACTTGCCGCTTGATCGGTTGTCGTAAAATTTCCGAGAACTCAGCGTAACGATCTCGAACAACGTCGAAAATTTCGGATATTATCACGAGAATTAAGAACTGCTTCATGATCTATGCACCATTAAAAGAAAAAAAACTGTAGGTATCTGTCAAGAATTTCAAGAAGTCCAGTGTAAATTCGACTTGTCGTGAGAGGGCGTATAAAACAGAGGCACGAAATTATAAACACTGCATTGCCTTCATAGCTGAGATATTCTTCGCCAGAAATCCTTTTCAAGCTTTCAAACAATCCTGAAAGAGCGTCCCTAAATGCACAGCCTTTCAACCGTTTCAGTATGATTTCAAGCTGGCTGCGGGTAGTCCGTCGCAGCCTGCCACGAGCAGAGGATCTGTTTCTATCAACAGGCGAGATCAGGTGGTCGCGTGGGTTATTCTTGTTCCGTCGGTGTCTTCGCAATGGCGAGCGTTACTAACGAAAAAAATGGCCGGTCTGTGTTTCCTAGCATCCGGTTTCATTTCAGATTTAGGTCGCGATAAACGCACGATGCTCGGACGTCTATCGTGAGCGTGGTTGTTTCCTTGCACGTTGCTTATCTCCGCAGCAAACGATCTCCTCTTCAACTTCACGGGGGAAGGCCTCTTTCACAAAAAACAAAAAAAAAAAAAAAGAAGGAGGAACGAGGGGAAAAACTACATCCAGGCGAAGTCGAGACCTCGGCTCACGACCACCCTTCCGTTCCGCATGAAAAAACATCCGTGAAACATCCGGCTCGAGTCTTTTATATACGAGCGACGTAAGCACCGAACCGGAAATCGTCCGATTTCTGCCGCGATAACGTGTTTTCATCGAGCTTGCGCGTGATGATAGGTCGAATAAAAATATCGAGACGAGAGTCCTTAGAATCTGCCGCTGTATTTTTGCAATGATCTTTGTCGTTTTTTTTCTTATACTTAAACCAATCGATTTATGGAATTTAAGGAAACTGTGAAATAAATTTGGATCTATATTAATTTAAATGAAGTTTTCGTGGAAATTAATTTATTATTAGATTTTACATTATAACTACTAAGAATAAAAATTGCTAAGTTAATTTAAGCTTTGGTTTTGTTAAAACTCATTTTTTAGTCTGTCTTTGGTAATATACGTTTTGGATTTGATTAAGATTTTCTAGACAGTCATGTGAACGTAGCAGCGGAATATATAACGATTAAAACATTTTTCAATATTCAACGTTAAACGGACATTTCAGTTGAACGTTTACATTTTTCCATTAAAATTTGGATTCACTAGAAAAATCTAACACCCCATTCGATAATAATCCGGGTTTTCGTGGAGGATAGACTCGTTCTCTGGTTCGTTCGTGAATGAAAATTACGAAAATCATTATCGTACCGTATCCCTTTGATCTCGTTAACGAGACGCGGGTAAAAATGCGGATGCTTGATGCTCGTATACAGGTTAATTTAAACCCGCAGACGCGTTATCGATCGCTACATTTCAACGGTGCTACTAATCCCGCATTTTAGACAAAAAAAATATTTTTCCATTTTATTCATCTGTCAAATTCTTGCCTCGCCTTTTCCCTTTAAACTCACGCAAAATCCAGGATTAACATTTTCAATTTTTCGTTGCTTTTTCAATCTTGAATCACGGCTGCGGAAAGAAAAATATTTTTATTTCTAAAGATAGCAAAAATAGCGAAGGACCGAACCAAATGAAATTTTTCCGTGCGATTTCGATAAATTTCTTCTTGAAATTATTTTCCAGATTTATAGGGCTGATGTTCTTAGTTTAGAATTCTTGCTCCAGGAGTAAGAGAGCTATTCCAGAAAATGCAAATCACGGTTACGTGCGAGGAGCGCAAGAAGGCTCGATGAAAGGTAGATTCAATCATCGTTAACCTTGACGGGATTTATTAATTAATCGTGGTACTAAAAGCGGCTCGACTCTTATCGTGTAACTTCTATTAAGATCAACACCGTGATTAAGGACTCGAACATTTAGCCGAGCAATCGATCAATTTCACAAGTAGCTTTCATCGTTTTGAGCTGTTGGATTTTCGAAACCTGACAAAAATTTAATTTATTCTCTGAAATTAAACGATGCACGCTTGTACATCGGACAACGAATAAACGAGTTTTGAGATATTCTTTGACATGAGTCGATTTTCATCCGGTACGCTTCATTCGCGTGAAAATTTAAATATCCCGTGATGCGTTATTGATCTCAAAGCGACCTGCGTTATTATTCAATTAAAAACGATTAATTAGAGTTATTACCGTCTGTCTTCTGATCTCCGCGCTCGCTGTTATTGGATTCATCGTTCAAATTAACGACGCATCGAAAAATTAACCGGCACGTACAAAGCGTGTTAAATGATAGAGAAACCAGGACACGCATCATGGCGATTACTTTGTTTAAAACATTTGGGTAATATTTTTAAGGGTTAGAATTAAAAACGTCGAGTAAACAACAACAGTCTCTTCTTCGAGAAAATCTTGCAATTTGCGAGCCCGTTTTTAAGATTCTCCGAAAATGATCAAAAACTTTCCCGAATTATCAGAGGCAAATCTAACTTAAAGAATAGCTGAAAATCGTCAAACACATCGAGCGAAAATTAATCCAATCTTCCAAGTAGATCTGCGAAATCATCGTTAACCGCATCTGATGTCTATCTAGCCCGGGCATCTGTCAAGCGCACACCAAAAAATCATTAACTCTTGCAATCTCAAATCCATCTCCAAGTGCTTTATTCTGTTGTTACAACCAACTGTATTTTCTAAAACTTTTGCTCGCTACATTTTCTTTAACTGGGTTATCGTTAACGTTCCCATTAGATTCTTGACATTCCTGAATGCGTTTACCGTCGATTTTTATGATAGATGTGATTTCAACGAATAAGTTATCAGTGTGGATGTAAGAAGCGTTATCGGCGCCATATGTTTCCAGGTATGACATGGAAATGCAAATTGCGAAGAGCCACAGCGGCGGCTCGTAGCGATACGCACTGCATGTCTTTAATTTATATGCGGGCCACGGTCGCGAGATTTACGAGTGCTATGAAACCAAACTCCCGAAAGTCGGCGCGAGAAAAAATTCTCTCAGCCCAGTTGGAAAATTCTTCTCGCACTGGCCAACTAATTAGTTAATATTAGTGAAACCTCGCTGCGTCTGCCAACCCGCCGACGTTCTCGTGAGACGTTGGAGAATACTTGGCGGATTAAAGCGCTTACTCTGATCGTACGGTGGTTTTACCTTTGGCGATGTCTTGAGCCACTTCGTTTGGCCTAGATCCTTTACGCGACAAAAACGGATAGCCGATACGTAGCTGGAGAAGCGACCGTGTACTTGACGTTCTTGACGAACTTTGCTTCTCTCGTATATATCACGTTATTCCGCTGAATTCAATTATGACATTGATATAGGACAGCAAGTTCTATTTTAATAAGTTTAAAACGAAGCTCGTGTTCGACTTTCGTAAGGATCTATATTGATCCTAACATCATCTCCGATGCCTCACTCGAAATAATCCCTGGTATGATATATGGCTGGTTCGTATTAGACTTTGATTACCCAGCTGGCGTTCTGGTAACCCTCTACAAAGGGTTTATGGGGTTATATAATCCGACCAGCCTGCGCCAGCACTCTTTCGAATCCCCTACCGAATCTGGAGCGCTGTAAAATAATGGATAACCGGTATGCGCTAGCTTTATTAACCGTTTTATTGCTTCAGATGTGAAACTCGAACGATTCGTGCTCGTCTTCTCACAATTGAATGTCATTCGGCGCGCAATTAAAGAACTCATCGACGGTGGCAAATGATACCAAGGAATTTTAACAAGTCGGACAGGGAGCGATTATTCGAATTATTATCGAAAGATCAGTTCGTGTTTGAACTCCTTTTAAAATTCTTCCCGAGTTCTAATTTAATTGCAAGGACCGATTTCGCATCGAAGACGATTCAACGTTTCATTATTTCGCAAAGGCTTCGAAAAGGGTTGCGCGATCATGCGAAAGTTCGAGAAAATTGACGAAAGACTGATTTTAGATTCGATTAGCTTTACGGATTCATCGTCGTGCGTTATCGTGACAAGTATGAAATTAACTCTTTGACGATGTAATCAAAAGATAAAACATTCGAATAATTGTTTTTTCATCCTCAAGATTACTTGCTGTATCAGATATTTCATGTCACTGTAATGTCATGGTTTCAGATATTTTCGATCTTTTAGTCTATGAAAGAGATAAATTTGAATCTCAACAAGCATACGACGAAACAACGTCTCGAGTATGCCACGTTAGGTGCTTTTACCGCGTACATTGATCAAGTTTAGAAAAGTTTGACGGTCGTAATTCAGCAAGAGAACGCCATCAGCGCGGAACGATTAACAAAACAACGGCTAATTATTCACGAGGTATGAATTGCAAGGTTGGATTAATAAAGGATGCTATAGCATCTTGGTAAGCCGTCGGCTGGAATTAAATTTCCCCTTGTAAACTGTAGGTATAGTTTGCATAGCCATTACGAGCCTCCAGAGCCACTTTACTGTTCCGCCTCAGTGTCGTGCTATCGCGGTTCTACTCTGCCGTGTCTGTATTAAATTAGTAGCCATTGCTTTATAGTTTCCGTCGCTGCCCTCTGCCCGTTTCCAATTGTTCCTCATACGAAAATATTTATCCGTTTCGGTGCAGCTTCCAGTTCTAGCCGGATGGCGATTTGTTAAGTCGATCCAAAAACTCGTTTCATTTAAATCGTAATTCCTCTAACATCGGAAACTAGCGGCTGGTCTGCGTGAACTATTTTTGATACTGTACGTGGGTACGAGTAAAAAGTTAAGCGAAAAAGTCGAACGTTACACGAATACGGTCAATATTTGCACGGAGCTCGAATCTGTCACGGACACACGAACGGGCCGTATTTCGCTCTGTCTCGGGAATTATTTTTGTAACTGTCACCGTTACGCGAATCTCATAAATCTCTGGGTGTAGTCCGATCTTTTGTTCGTCGTATTCACAGCCTGACAAAGCTGGCTGCAAACGTTCCTAGAAAAATACGAGGTTTGACTCGCATAAAATATCGTGATCATGAACGATCCAGCTACGATTTAAAGAATATCATAACACTTCCTTGCACAAAAGGATCATTTGCATAATATTCCCTTCTCAATGATACAATAAACCTGAAACAATAACGTTTTTGTCGAGAGCATTTTTCATCGTTCGTATCGAGCCGGAGCGTGCCTATTTGCATATTTATAACGAACGTTTATTCTCTTTACTAGTTAGTCAGGTTTCTAGTTATTTTATTATTAATACGTATTAATTTTTAGTTACAAAGTGCATATACGGCTAATCCGCAAACACCCAGCGAACAAACCTGGGAATATTCAGAATGAGAATGCACAGTTTACGATCGCTGTTAAACGAAACAGAGAATAAGAATGCGGATCTATTCAGAGCGAGTAGAAGGAGGTGGAGGGTGTTTTGCATTCAGAATGTGCGGTTCCGGCTGGTCTAGCGACCCGAAGACTCTAACCTCGAGTTTGCTTCCTGTTATGAGCCCCCGGTTTCCCGAATTCAAAGCTTACGCAGCCATTGTTTCGCGGTTGCAGTTTGCATATTCGAAATGTATTTGAACTCGTTACTTTTCCACCTTTTGCGGGCAAGTTACCGCGCTCTATATTCCTCTTTATCTCGTGAGAACGCAATTCCAGGTTTACACGTATTGCGAAAGAAATGCAAACTTGCTACTTCGAATTTTAAGGAGAATATTAAACCGTGTTAACTGTGCAATATCCATGATACGAATTCTGGTTAGAAATAATTCCACGAGTTTCGACAATTACGAACGATAATTTCCTAATTGCATACGAAGTTGTGAAACTCGATTTAATCGTAAAATAAAAAATAAAATAATCATAAAGAATAAAATAATCGGAAATCTTGCCTTGCATAAACTCATAGTCGAATCATATCCTGATCAAAAAGGACAAGTGTTCAAGGACTTCTACGTTCTCAATTTTTTGCGAGGATAAAAATATCGCTTACGCGATTGCGACTCTTGTGGCAAACTTGGAACATGGAATAAGAGGGTAGCGTGTACATTTTGTTTACTTTTAAAGTAGCCCTGCCGGAAGTAGCGTCGACAGAAGTTTTTATCGGTAAGATCCTGACGCGATCAATGTCGCGTTCAAGTGAAACTTCAACGAGAACTCGTAGAAGAAGGAACAATTTCAAGGGCTGAAATAAGAGGAAGTTCGCACGAGTCGAAAATCCCATTGAATTGAAACTTGGAGGGATGCAAAGCACGACTTACCTCGATAAAAATTCTTCTATTTTCGTGATGAATGAATTCTTCGTTATCGCAACGAGGCGAAAGCTCTCGCAATTCAAAGTTCCAACTTAAAGGTACTTTTAATTGGAAAGATTCTCGTTGGTGATTCGCTCCCGCCTAGCTTTTTACCACTCGCATAAATAACGCTTTAGAGTCGCGCGACCCTCATGCTCGAAATACGTGCAATTCCACCGACAGAAGCCGACACACGATCATTAAGAATTCTACCGGTGTAAGCGGAGATTAGCGCCTGGTCAAGTCGTGCGTTATTTAATATGCAAACAAGAAAAATGTAACTATAAAGAAAAGAAGTTTATTGAGCCGAGCCACGCGCTGTATTTATATCTGCGCATAATTCAAATTCACCCTTCTTTTTTCAGAATTACGCGTACCAGTTCACGCATATCCGCTGCAACTTAGAAATTGAAAAGTTTTATTGTACTTTACGAGCCGTTGGCTGATCAAGTTGAAGAGTAATGTTCAGCAATTTAACTCGATCGAGAAAAGGGAACGGTAACGGAATATTAACTGCTGTATCGCTCACCGGTCGAGTGGGCGATACGTTATCGACGGCCAAGTTGTACCACTAAAAAATTGCGAATAATTCATGGCCAAGCTATCGAGTCGACCAGCTGCAAACATCAGAGGCTGAGAATGAAACGAGCATTGTTCTCTGGCAGTCGACTATTTTCTGCTGCTATTTTCATCGCGCCCAATCTCCGTAATTATCGTGCCGGCGATCCATCGATCGATCGATCCCATCGACATCAATTGTTACCGTTAAGCCTGCACGCGCGTGTATCGTTGGACGCTGGCTAGTCCGCTTGACGAGTAGAGACTAGGACAAGCCTAGTTAAATCGATCATCGGTCACTATTTTTTTCTTTTTTTTTTTTTCGAGCTTTAACCAGCCTACCGAAGGCTGACTTTCGCCACGTGTAAGTGTCACGCACCATCGGTATCGCTAATTGCGCCAACCATTAAGGATTTTCCAACTTGAACAATAAATGGTCGTTACGAGTTCTGGGCTACGCCGCACCGTTGTATAAAGCGCACTTCATCACGGGGGAGGCTTCTTCTCTTTTATCGCAAATTAATTAATCCCAGACAGTTTTCATTAAAACTGCGGGAGACGCGGAGGCCTGCTTTGCGGGATCCGCCTCGAAAGCATTGCTCGCTCCCCTCGCCATCTCGCTCCTGCCTCCTTAGGTTAATGTTTCCGCAGGATTCGATTAATTTCTTCGGTGCCTGTAGTTGACTCGCAGAGAACCCGACTACTGCACGTGTATTGTGTCGTTCTCATATCGTCCGTCTCTTTTATTTCTATTCTACCGCGTATCAACGAACTACTTTTTTTTATAGTTCCTTTTGTTCCTGTATTTGCGAGCTAATAACTTTTTTGGATACTCTTTCTCTCTTTTACATTTTTTTTATTATCTTTTCTAGGGTTGAAAGAGCCATTTCAAAATGTTTTATGAAACGCGTACAATAGACGCATAAGTTTGCTATGGTCAGCGTTCAAACGTTAGGTTGTTTGGAAAGTTGGCAGCATTTTTGACAATAGACACGCGTATTCTATGTCAAATTTCTATCCATATATTTCGATACTAAGCTTTTGGACAAATACTGTTCCTCGTACGAAGAAGAAGGCCGGAATCCATCGATTATTAAAATTTTGTTCTCTAGTAGAAAAGACACGACTCTTTCTGATTACATTGGCCAAATCTGTAAATCTGAAAATCTATATAGAAGTTACATTGTTTGGTGCAAATATGTTAGGAACATAACATTCGTGATCTCTGTGAAATATGGATATACACGGACTAGATACTCTGTAGTTTCTATACACATTTTCGGATTTGTTCCAAACTTTATCGATATAAACTCGATAATCGAAATTAGCCGTATACGAGATAGCCTTGTTACAATGGCAATTTCGAAATATTTCACGACACAGATAAATAAATCATTGGAAATGTTTCTCTCTGAAAACATTGCTCGCCCGTCTTTTATTTGTTGGTTTACCAATTTTGACATCGAACGTTTCATTAATAAACGTTTGTCTCATAAATTTAGCAGATTTCATAGCGATTAATCGGATATGTCCGGCAACATATGGATAACGCGTTGCATATTTTATTAAGCATTGTGTATGCATTTATATTTCCGCTTCATTCTCGGTATTAAACATGTATTACCCTATTTATCAAATTTTACCGACTATTTAATCAATATTGCGAATCAATTCTTAACAATGGCGAGCGGATATTCCAGCTATAAAAATGAATGGAACGCCGTTCGAGGAAATATCGCGGCGTGCTAACTTTTTAATACGGTTCTCTTAACTTTCTCTCGTTATCTCTTATCATCAGCGAGTGATCTATGTATATTGTTCTAGGCTTTCCTGGTACAAAAATAAATACTACAGTAATAACGTGTTAAATTCTCGTTAATCAAGTGCTAATTACTCAGAAAGATTTTGTAGAAAATTCAATTTAAACAAGATTCTCGGTTGTTATTTTTGAAACGTGGCTTCAGAAAGCTAGCTAGCTCGCGTTTTTACTCAGGCCCCGGCCAAAGTTAACAGAGAAGTTTCATCGAAAAAAGGAAAATCCACGAAAGCAGCCGATTCTTTGCTCGGATCGAGTTAAAGGGATGTTTGCGTGTTAACAACAACTACTTCTTGATCACACAACTTTATCTATCTTGCGAAGCCCTCTGATCTCCGTCGCCGACAGTAGTTTGCCTTCGGAAACCGCTGGCCGGAAAGGGTAGAAGAATGAAAATCGCGCGGCAAGCTTTTTCCGCGAATCCGATTCCGAACTTCGGACTCTCGAGAGGTTTCTGTTCAAACGTTTCACGAAGACGAACGAATCAGCGAAGAAAAGGAAGACAGCTCAAGCAGAAGCACCTCGAGTATTTTTCCAACTCTTTTTCCTGCTTCTGGTAAAGATTGCGAGAAAACGCAGCCGTGTTGCTTTTGACGTTAACCGTGCTCGTTCCTCAAACATTCAATTGAATTTCTTTTGATTCGATTAAGGAGATCGCAAAGTATATTTATCTGAGAATGTATACGGATATCTCGCAGTAGAATCGGTTAGAAACGTTCGTTTACCGAAACTGTGATTAAGAAATATAATTGGAAATTTGTTAACGAGAGACACGAATTCTAAAGAACTTAGTAGCGCGAAGTCTAAAACTTACGATTCTTATTTTCTCCTTTTTTCACGTGAAACTAATTTTCTTTCATTCCCCTTTGGCGTAAAGTTATATATACGACCCGGCTCGGATAATCGATCGCGATTTTCTTTCACGCGGAAACTTCAACCGCGTCTGAACGTTTATGCAAATCGTCTGCAGCCTTTAAAAGGCCGAAATTAGGTTAGCCTCGTGGTGATCTAACGATTCCGCCGTCACGAAACCCTCGCTCCTTATTTCTCTACGTCGTAAACTCATTTGGGTTAAACGGATTTTCATGGAAGCCTCCATCACACGCCGTGCTTTCCACCATTGTAATAAAGAACCATACCTTTTTTTTAAATATTTTAAAATATCAAGTTTATCCACGATAGATGCGAAGACCATAGACAAAGTACATCACATTTCTGCTTTTTCTTACAAGGCAGTAATTTTAAAACGAAGAAGATACTCTTCGTTTCTTTTTCGTTGGCATTTTTGTGTTCTTTAATATTCTTGGTTTTTTAATGCAAATCTTCTGAATTTATTATCTTCTTTTTTTTTGGTTTTCATACATTGTTTCCTTTTCCAACTGTAGCGGTACATGATTCAATGGAAGATTCGAATCGGGAGAGACTCATATTGTTATGCCTTTGAGTGTCAACGTTGTTTTAGCTTGTTAGATTCAAAGGTAAACGAACTCCGGACAAAATATTATCGCTGTTATTTGTAATCGTCAACCGGAATTACATTGCAGCTTTTTATAATACCACCAGTCGATACAAATAGACGAACGTGCTCTCTAGAACAATCATTATAGCGAGTTATCATAGCGAGTCATACAGTCGAATAGTGTTGAACAGTAACATTGAGCGTATATTTTAATATACACTGACTATTACAATTTTATCACTCGCCTCTTTAATAACCCAACACGTCTAATAAACCACCTCACAACTATAATACACGAAACGCTTCTTTTCATATGCTAGTATTACAATGAGAAAAGTGTACAAAAATGGAATTATCAGGCGCATTTCCTGCGATTTTCCTGTGTAATTTAAGCGCTGTGTACGTAATCGTGGCTCGGTGGAAATCGAACGAAACACAAGTGTTTGAGGTATGTGGACCAGAGAATGACAGTACCGAGGTTGGAACTTGCACGTATTCCCAGTGGCGGT